>NC_137348.1:43225257-43369387 GCF_965287045.1 Carcharhinus amblyrhynchos
GTGGGTTAGGTTGATTGGCCGTGCTAAGAAATTGCCCAGGGATGTGTAGGTTAGAGGGATTAGTGGGTATAATATGTAGGGATATGGTCTGGGTGGGATTGTGTTGGGTGCAGACTCGATGGGCTGAATGGCCTCTTTCTGCACTGTAGGGTCCTATGATTCCACGAGAGGGGCCAGCTCCTACAATGCCTTTATTTATTTACCACTCCAGTTGGGTCCAGAGCTTTGAAGCTGGGGGAGAGCCCAGGGATCCTCTTCATCCTCTTCCTTCACATCGTCCTTCTCTGGTTGGAGTGTGTCGATTACTGTTATCATGTTCTCTGTTATAAAACACAGATAGAAGTGCTGTTTATTCTGGAATAAACAGGGGGTGCGCCTGGGCACAGATCAGCTGCTTGGAAGGATGTAAAGAATTGGGTAGAGAAAGTGTAATTGTGAAAAGTCAGGTCTGAGTGGGGTAAGGGACATCGTACAAACAGCGCTGAGAGAGGCCATTCGCTCCATTATGTCTGTGCTGGCTCTCGGTCTGATCCTGCCATACTTAAAGAACAGAAAACAACAGAAGCAGGAGTGACCATTTTCCCAATGAAACCACTCTGTCACTCAATTTGATCATATCTTCAATGTCGCTGTCCTCTCCGCTCCCCATTTCACTCCAATCCCAGAGAGATCTAAATTCCCAGTCCTGAATATATCCAACAAAGTAACATCCGCAATAAGAACATAAGAAATAGGAGCAGGAGTCGGCCATCTAGCCCTTCGAGCCTGCCCCGCCATTCAATAAGATCATGGCTGATCTGTCGTGGCTCAGTTCCACTTTCCCGCTTTCTCCCCATAACCCTTAATTCCCCTGTCTATCAGAAATCTATCTACCCGTGTCTTAAATATATTCAGCGAGGCAGCCTCCACCACTTCAACGGGCAGAGAATTCCAGAGATTCACCACCCTTTGAGTGAAGAAGTTCCTCCTCAACTCCGTTCTAAACTCCCTCCCTTATCTTGAGGCTGTGCCCCCTAGTCCTACTGTCCTTTCTAAGTGGGAAGGATCTCTCTACCTCTACCCTATCCATCCCTTTCATTATCTTATACGTCTCTATAAGATCCCCCCTCATCCTTCTAAACTCCAACGAGTACAGACCCAGTCTATTTAGTCTCTTTTCATAGTCCAACCCCCTCATCTCCGGTATCAGCCTAGTGAACCTCCTCTGCACTCCCTCCAAGGCCAATATATCCTTGCGCAAGTGCGGCGACCAAAACTGCACACAGTACTCCAGCTGTGACCTCACCAATGCCCTGTACAGTTGCAGCAAGACCTCCCTACTTTTATGTTCAATCCCCCTCGCTATAAAGGCCAGCATCCCATTCACCTTCCTGACCACCTGCTGCACCTGCAAGCTGGGTTTTTGCGATTCGTGCACAAGGACCCCGAGGTCCCTCTGCACCGTAGCATGCTGCAGCTTTTCACCCTTTAAATAATAATCCCTCCTGCTATTATTTCTGTCAATCCTCTGGAGCGGAAAATCCCAAAGATTCACAAACCTCCAAGTGATCTAATTTCTCCTCCTCCCAGCCCCAAATCACCGGCCCCCTTTACCCTGAAACCGTGGCCCCCCCCCTCTCCCCATTACAGATTCCCTGAGCCACAGAGATATCCCTCAGTGTTTACCCAGCCTCATTTTAAACAGATCTATTGGGTCTGGAGAAGGGAATCTGTAAACCTCTGCTGCCCCCAGCAGGGAGGGGTGGGGGGGGTGGGGGGGTGGTGGTTAAACAGAGCGAGAGGGGCCACCCTTCCTCAGCTTGGTTTGAGTGGGTATCCCAGATGGACGGTGATAACTCGAGGGTCCTCGTCCACACCAATAAACCCCAGGGACCACAGCGTCGGGTGGTCATCGCGTGTTCAAGAGGGCACCAGATCGATTATTTGAATAGAAACACATGTTTAAGGGGATGGGGGAAAAGACTGGAGAACGGCGCTCTGCCATAATGCTCCTTTGGAGCTGCTGCAGATACGATGGGCTGAATGGCCTCCGGAAGTGCTGGAACAGTGCTGTGATTTCTGGGAATGAGCACTGCTGGCATTTATCCGCCTGTCCCTAATTGCCCTTGAGAAAGTGACGATGAAAGCGAAAGCCTTCTCGAACTGCTGCAGTCCCTGAGGTGTAGGCACACCCGCCCTGCTGTTAGGGAGGGAGTTCTAGGATTTTTGACCCAGTGAAGGAACGACGATACATTTACAAGTCGGGATAGTGAGGGACGTGGAGGGGAACCTCCAGCTCGTGGTGTTCCCAGGTATCTGCTGCTCTTGGTGTTTGGAAAGTGTTGCCTAAGGAGTCATGGTGAGTTCCTGTGGTCCACCTTGTAGATGGTACACACTGCGACTGAGCCTCAGTGCTGGAGGGAGTCAATCTTTGGAACATAGAACACTACAGCACAAACTGGCCCTTCGGCCCACAAGTTGCGCCGATCCTATCCCTACCTACCAATCTATAACCCTCAATCCCATTAGATCCCATGTACTCATCCAGAAGTCTCTTGAAAGACCCCAGCGAGTTCGCCTCTACCACCGATGGCAGCCGATTCCACTCACTCACCACCCTCTGAGTGAAAAACTGAGTGAATTCTTGAACCAGGGGGCACAGATTGAAGAGAAGGTGGCAGACGATTCCAAGGGGACTTGAGGAAGAAATTTTTTACCCGGGGGGTGGTGGGTGTCTGGGATTCACTGCCCGAGTTGGTGGTGGATCAGAGATTCTAAACTCGTTTAAAACGTGCCTGGATCTGCGTCTTAAGTGCTGTAAGCTACAGGGCCTGGTGCAGGACGGTGGGATTAGAAAGGGCACTTGGGTGTTCTCACCGCCCATGCGTATTGCCAGTCCATGGGCTGAATGGCTTCGTTCTGTGCTGTAGCTTTTCAATGGTTCGATGATAGACTTGGACGTAATAGCTGGATGTATGGCGGTGGGATCCTGCTGCAGGAGGGGATTGGAGGTGTCCGAGAGTTGGTGAACATAAGAACATAAGAAATAGGAGCAGGAGTAGGCCATCTAGCCCTTCGAGCCTGCCCCGCCATTCAATAAGATCATGGCTGATCTGTCGTGGCTCAGTTCCACATTCCCGCCCTCTCCCCATAACCCTTAATCCCCTCTCTTATCAAAAACCCATCAACCCGCGTCTTAAAAATATTTAGCGAGGCAGCCTCCACCACTTCAACGGGCAGAGAATTCCAGAGATTCACCACCCTTTGAGTGAAGAAGTTCCTCCTCAACTCCGTTCTAAACCGCCTCCCCTTTATCTTGAGGCTGTGCCCCCTAGTCCTACTGTCTTTTTTGAGCGGGAAGAGTCTCTCCACCTCTATCCTATCCATCCCATTCATCATCTTATACGTCTCAATGAGATCTCCCCTCATTCTTCTAAACTCTAACGAGTACAAGCCTAGTTTATTCAGCCTCTCCTCATAGCTCAACCCCCTCAACTCCGGACACAGGAACACAGTGGTGTTCGGACACAGGGAGGCTGTGGCGTAGTGGTATTGTCACTGGACTAGTAATCCAGAGACCCAGGACAAGATCTGGGGACGTGGCAGATGGTAAAAGTCTAATGAAACCACGGTCGATTGTCGGAAAAACCCACCAGGTTCACCAATGTCCTCCAGGGAAGGAAATCTGCCGTTCTTACCTGGTCTGGCCTACACGTGACTTCAGAGCCACAGAATGTGGTTGTTTGTCAAATGCCCTCTGAAATGGTGGGCAGTTAGGGGTGGGTAATAAATACTAGCCCAGCCAGTGATGTCCATGTCCCTGAGCATGAAGGCAGGGTCTTCTGTGTAAATGAAGGAGCCTGAGCCAGGTAGGAGTCATTGCTTTTTCTAACAGGTGAAGATTGCTACATACTTGCTTCAGCTGCTGGAGGTAAATCAGTTTTTTCCGTCTCCTCAATAGTGAAATCAGCAGAAGGGATGGGATTGATGTTAAATGGAGACATTCTGACAGTGAGCAGGCTGCAAAGACAAAGAGAAGAGGTCAGCATTGGCACCTGGTCTCCCTGGATCCAGCACCAATCTCAATCTTCTTTTCCCAAAGATTCTTCCCAAGATTTTCTCCTTTCGAGTTTTCACATAGACTTTCCCATTTCCACATGAACCATAGAACATTACAGCTCAGAAACAGGCCTTTTGGCCCTTCTTGTCTGTGCCGAACCATTTTTCTGCCTAGTCCCACTGACCTGCACCTGGACCATATCCCTCCACATCCCTCTCATCCATGAACCCGTCCAAGTTTTTCTTAAATGTTAAAAGTGAGCCCACATTTACCACTTTATCCGGCAGCTCATTCCACACTCCCACCACTCTCTGCGTGAAGAATCCCCCCCCTAATATTCCCTTTAAACTTTTCTCCTTTCACCCTTAACCCATGCCCTCTGGTTTTTTTCTCCCCTAGCCTCAGTGGAAAAACCCTGCTTGCATTCACTCTATCTATACCCATCAAAATCTTATACACTTCTATCAAATCTCCCCTCATTCTCCAGGGAATAAAGTCCTAACCTATTCAATCTCTCTCTGTAACTCAGTTTCTCAAGTCCCGGCAACATCCTTGTGAACCTTCTCCGCACTCTTTCAACCTTATTTACATCCTTCCTGTAACTAGGTGACCAGAACTGCACACAATACTCTAAATTCAGCCTCACCAATGCCTTATACAACCTGACCATAACAGTCCAACTCTTATACTCGATACTCTGATTTATAAAGGCTAATGTTCCAAAAGCACTCTTTACCTATCTACCTGTGACGCCACTTTTAGGGAATTCTGTACCTGTATTCCCAGATCCCTCTGTTCTTCTGCACTCTTCAGTGTCCTACCATTTACCTTGCATGTTTCACCTTGGTTTGTCCTTCCAAAATGCAATACCTCACACTTGTCTGCATTAAACTTCATCTGCCATTTTGCAGCCCATTTTTCTAGCTGGTCCAAATCCCTCTGCAAGCTTTGAAAACCTTCCTCACTGTCCACTACACCTCCAATCTTTGTATCATCAGCAAATTTGCTGATCCAATTTACCACATTATCATCCAGATCATTGATATAGATGACAAACAACAATGGACCCAGCACTGATCCCTGCGGCACATCACTAGTCACAGGCCTCCACTCAGAGAAGCAATCCTCCACTACCACTCTCTGGCTTCTTTCATTGAGCCAGTGTCTAATCCAATTTACTACCTCTCCATGTATACCTAGCGACTGAATCTTCCTAACTAACCTCCCATGAGGGACCTTGTCAAAGGCCTTACTGAAGTCCATGTAGACAACATCCACTGCTTTCTAGTCATCCACTTTCCTGGTAACGTCCTCGAAAAACTCTAATAGATTGGTTAAACATGACCTACCACACCCAAAGCCATGTTGACTCTCCCTAATAAATCCCTGTCTATCCGAGTATTTGTAGATCCTATCTCTTAGTACTCCTTCCAATAATTTACCTACTACTGACGTCAAACTTACCGGCCTATAATTTCTCAGATTAATTTTTGAGCCTTTATTAAACAACGGAACAACATGAGCTATCCTCCAATCATCCGGCACCTCACCCGTGGATACCGACATTTTAAATATATCTGCCAGGGCCCCTGCGATTTCAACACTAGCCTCCTTCAAGGTCCGAGGGAATACTCTGTCCAGTCCTGGAGATTTATCTACTCTGATTTGCCTCAAGAAAGCAAGCACCTCCTCCCCTTTAATCTGTATAGGTTCCATGACCTGCCGACTTGTTTGCCTTATTTCCATAGACTCCATCCCAGTTTCCTTAGTAAATATGGATGGAAAAAACCCATGTAATATCTCCCCCATTTCTTCTGGTTCCATACAAAGCCAACCACTCTGATCTTCAAGAGGACCAATTTTATCCCTTACTATGCTTTTGCTCTTAATATACCTGTCGAAGCTCTTAGGATTATCCTTCACCTTAACTGCCAAAGCAACCTCATGTCTTCTTTTAGCCTCCTGATTTCTTTCTTAAGTAGTTTCTTACACTTTTTATACTCCTCAAGCATCTTATTTATTCCCTGTTGCCTATACATGTCACACATCTCTCTCTCCTTCTTTATCAGAGTTCCAATATCCCTCGAGAACCAAGGTTCCTTATTCTTATTCACTTTGCCTTTAATCCTGACAGGAACAGACAAACTCTGCACTCTCAACATTTCTCCTTTGAAGGCCTCCCACTTACCAATCACATCCTTGCCAGGGAACAGCCTGTCCCAATCCACGCTGTTTAGATCCTTTCTCATTTCTTCAAATTTGGCCTTTTTCCAGTTCAGAACCTCAACCCGAGAATCAGATCTATCTTTATCCATGATCAAGTTGAAACTAATGGCGTTATGAACACTGGAACCAAAGTGTTCCTGTACACACACTTCCGTCACTTGTCCTAACTCATTTCCTAATCGGAGATCTAATATTGCATCCT
This sequence comes from Carcharhinus amblyrhynchos, assembly GCF_965287045.1. Lineage (NCBI taxonomy): Eukaryota > Metazoa > Chordata > Chondrichthyes > Carcharhiniformes > Carcharhinidae > Carcharhinus > Carcharhinus amblyrhynchos. Next base: position 43,231,725 of record NC_137348.1, read on the forward strand.
CTCTAGTTGGTGCCTCTATATATTGATGTAGAAAATTTTCCTGAACACATTTTACAAACTCTAACACGTCTAGACATTTAACAGTATGGGAGCCCCAATCTATGTGTGGAAAATTAAAATCTCCTACTATCCCAACTTTATGTTTCCGGCAGTTGTCTGTTATCTCTTTGCTGATTTGAATTCTCACTGACTATTGGGTGGTCTATAATACAATCCTGTTAATATGGTCATACCTTTCCTGTTTCTCAGCTCCACCCATAGGGCCTCTGTAGACAAGCCCTCTAATCCGTCTACCTGAGCACTGCTGTAACATTTTCCCTGACTAGCAATGTCACCCCTCCCACCCTTCATCCCTCTGCCTCTATCACGTCTGAAACATTGGAAGCCTGGAACTAGTCAGAACTGCCAGTCCTGCCCCTCGTGTACCCAAGTTTCACTAATGGCTACAGTGTCATAATTCCATGTGTCAATCCATGCCCTCAACTCGTCTGCCTTCCCCATAATGCTCCTGATATTGAAATAGACACACCTCAGAAGATTATTACCACCACACACAACCCTTCCATTTGTGATTTTGCATGAACTGTTATCATTTATTTTCATCACTGCTCCACTATCTTCTCTGGCACTCTGGTTCCCATCCCCCTGCAAATCTAGTATAAACCCTCCCCAATAACACTAGCAAACCTCCCTGCAAGCACATTGGCCCCCTTGTAGTTCAGGTGTAACCCGTCTCTCTTGTACAGGTCCCACCTGCCCCAGAAGATCTAGAAACCTGAAACCCTGCCCCCTACACCAGCCACATGTTCATCCCCCCCCCGAGCATCCCACTCTTACCCTCACTGGCACGTGGCACAGGTAACAATCCTGAGATTACTACCCCTCAGGGTCCTGCTTTTTAACTTCTGTCCAAGCTCCCTATACTCAGTCTTCGGGACCTCCTCACTCTCCCTTCCTACATCATTGGTACCGATGTGTACCATGACATCTGGCTGATCACCCTCCCACTACAGAACGCTGTGCCCGCGATCAGGGACATCTCTGACCCTGGCACTCGGGAGGCAACAAACCATCCGGGAGTCTGTGTCATGACCACAGAGCCTCCTGTCTGTACCTCTGACTATCGAGTCCCCTATCAGAACCAGACTCAGTGCCAGTCATCCAGCTGCCACAGCTTGTCCCAGGTAAGGCATCCCCTACAACAGTATCCAAATCTGAGTACCTGTTGTGGAGGGGAATGGCCACAGGGGAGCCCTGCTCTGCCTGCCCTTTCCCCTTCCCTTGCCTGACCCTGTGCTCTGTGCCTGTGGTGTAACTACCTCCCTGAAGCTACTCTCTGTAACCTCCTCATTCTCCCGAATGTCACCCAGCTCCTGCTCCGGTTCCCTAACGCGGTCTGTTAGGTGCTGTAGCTGGACGCACCTCTTGCAGGTGTCATTGTCAGGGACACTGGAGATCTCCCTAATTCCCACATCCTGCATGCGTTTGGGAATCTCCCTTGGTGTTTTCCCTCAGATTTGGATTCTAAATGCAATTTCCGTTTTATAACGAAGATCAGATTAATCTCAGGTTCCAAATATTCGATGCAATTAAACAGGAAGCACGGAGAAAGGGAGGGGGGAGAAATCTACCAAAAAGCACCATTCCATTCAGATCCAGCACTGTAATCTAATCAGGAATTCCTGCTGTCATCAGTTCAGCTTCACTGACAATTTAGCCCGTTATTTCATCATTCTTGTGATAAGTAACAAGCTTTATGACACCTTGTTTGCAATATTAGTTCAAAGTACCAGAACTGAAGTAGATAAAAGGGAACTGGGATTTAATACCCTTCCCTGTCACTGGGGTGTGAAGGAGACACATGCACAAGGTGCATATTTGCCTCAGTTTAAGAAAGATCTGTGGGACCCACAGCCTAGACTTAGTGAGCTTCCGTTCTCAGGGGCCCAGCGCAGGACACAGCGAGCACCCGAGACCACCGCTGCCCCTCTCTCACAGCCCGCAGTGGTCCCAGTGGCTGGCACCTGCTCAGCTTATATCCCAGGCCTGCCCCTCCAGAGCCAGTTCCCGGCTGGCCACTGTCCCCACGCGCAGTCTACTAGAATCTGTGTCAAGATCAAAGACCCGTCTGTCCGACTCTCATCGGGATTCTGGAGCTGGCAGGCGGGGACCGGGGGACCCCCGTCACCACCAGTGGCCTCAGCTCCCCCCCGCCCGACTGCAGTGAGGAGGAACTCAGCAAACTGCTAACAGAGCTCTCCGTAACCGAGGGACAGCCCTCCCCAGCCTGCCGAGGGAAACCGGGCACCCCTGGCAATGGGTACACAGCAGGAGGGCGGCAAAGCGGGGACCTGTGGTTGGACAGCAACATGGTGCAGTGCAGAAGGAGGCCATTTGGCCCTCCTTGTCTGGGCCAACCCTCAAACACCTTTCTAACCCCACCTTCCTGCGCCCGGCCCGTAGCCCTGTAGCTGACAGCACTTAAGGTGCAGATTCAGGTACTTCCTAAACAAGTTTAGGGTCTCTGCTTCCACCAGTTACTCAGGCCAAGAATCCCAGACACCCTCTGCATAAAAATAATATTTTCTCGTGTCTCCTCCACATCTACTGCCATTTATCTTGAATCTGTGTCGCCTGGTTTTTGGAACTCTGCCAAGGGAAACAATTTCATCCCGTCTACTCTCTTGCTCTTTCTGTCCCTTTCTCTCTTGCTCTTTCTGTCCCTTTCTCCCTCTCTCTCTCTCTCCCTTTCTCCCTCTCTGTCTCTCTACCCCTCTCTCTCTCCCTCTCTGTCTCTCTCCCTTTCTCTCTCTCTCTCTTTCTCCCTCTCTCTCTCTCTCCCTCTCTCTCTCTCTCTTTCTCCCTCTCTGTCTCTCTACCCCTCTCTCTCTCTCTCTCTGTCTCTCTCCCTCCCTCTCTCTCTCTCTCTGTCTCTCTCTCTCTCTCTCTCTCCCTCTCTGTCTCTCTCCCTCCCTCTCTCTCTCTCCCTCTCTGTCTCTCTCTCTCTCTCTTTCTCCCTCTCTGTCTCTCTCCCTTTCTCTCTCTCTCTCTTTCTCCCTCTCTGTCTCTCTCTCTCTCTCTTTCTCCCTCTCTGTCTCTCTCCCTCCCTCTCTCTCTCTCCCTTTCTCCCTCTCTGTCTCTCTCCCTCTCCCTCTCTCTCCCTTTCTCTCTCTCTGTCCCTCTCCCTCTCTCTCCCTTTCGCCCTCTCCCTCTCTCTCCCTTTCTCTCTCTCTGTCCCTCTCCCTCTCTCTCCCTTTCTCCCTCTCCCTCTCTCTCCCTTTCTCTCTCTCTGTCCCTCTCCCTCTCTCTCCCTTTCTCTCTCTCTCTCTTTCTCCCTCTCTGTCTCTCTCTCTCTCTCTTTCTCCCTCTCTGTCTCTCTCCCTCCCTCTCTCTCTCTCCCTTTCTCCCTCTCTGTCTCTCTCCCTCTCCCTCTCTCTCCCTTTCTCTCTCTCTGTCCCTCTCCCTCTCTCTCCCTTTCGCCCTCTCCCTCTCTCTCCCTTTCTCTCTCTCTGTCCCTCTCCCTCTCTCTCCCTTTCTCCCTCTCTCCCTCTCTCCCCACGTACAATTTTGTAAACCTGATTGTCACCCCTCACCTTCTCTATTCCAAGGAAAACAACCCTCCCCAGTCTCTCCCTGTAGCTACAATTTCCCAGCCCTGACAACATTCCACCTAATCCCTGCGCTCTCTCCAGAGTAATTATATCCTTCTGTAACGTGGGAACCAGAACGGCACACAATACTCCGGTTGTGTCTTCACCCGTGTCTTACACAGTTTCATCATTATATCCCCCATATTTGTATTCTGTACCTCTGCCAGAGACGGAGAGTATTCCATGTTCCTCTTTACAATCTTATCTACCTGTTCTGCTGCCGTTAGGAACCTGTGCACTCGTCCACTAAGATCTCTCATCCACCCCTCTCACTATACCCCCATTTATTTTGTATTCTCTATTTGTATTGTCTACCAGGTTGATAAGGTTGTTAAGAAGGCGTAAGGTGTGTTAGCTTTTATTGGTAGAGGGATTGAATTTTGGAGCCGTGAGGTCATGTTACAACTGTACAAAACTCTGGTGTGGCTGCACTTGGAGTATTGCGTACAGTTCTGGTCGCCGCATTATAAGAAAGATGTGGAGGCATTGGAAAGGGTGCAGAGGAGGTTTACCAGGATGTTGCCTGGTATGGTGGGAAGGTCTTACGAGGAAAGGCTGAGGGACTTGAGGCTGTTTTTGTTAGAGAGAAGAAGGTTAAGAGGTGACCTAATTGAGGCATACAAGATGATCAGAGGATTGGATAGGGTGGACAGTGAGAGCCTTTTTCCTCGGATGGTGATGGCTAACACGAGGGGACATAGCTTTAAATTAAGGGGTGGTAATTATAGGACGGATGTCAGAGGTAGGTTCTTTACTCAGAGGGTAGTAAGGGCGTGGAATGCCCTGCCTGCAGCAGTTGTGGACTCGCCAACTTTAAGGGCGTTCAAATGGTCAGTGGATAGGCAAATAGATAACATTGGAATAGTTTAGGTTAGAGGGTCATTAGATTGGTTCCACTGGTCAGCGCAACATCGAGGGCCGAAGGGCCTGTACTGCGCTGGAATGTTCTACGTTCTATAACCATTTGACTTCCATAAATGCATTATCTCACACTTTTCGGAGTTGAACTTCACCTCCCTGCCCACTCCACCAACCCACCGATCTGGTTTTGGAGATGATAGTTGGCCTCGACACTATCCACTACCCGGCCAATCTTTGTGTCATCTGCAAATTTCCCAATCGTGGCCCCCACGTTCAAATGCAGGTTCACACTGCAAGGGTCCCAACACTGAGCCCTGTGGAACATCACCTAAAACAGCATTCCATTCACTAGGACATCCATCAGCCATGTTTCCTGTTACCAAGCCAACTTCTTATTCAGTTTGCCACATTACCCTGTATCCCATGGGCTTTTACTTCTTGACCAATCTGCCTGTGGAACCTTGTTAAACACTTTGCTGAAATCCATGTAGACAACATCTACTGCAGTACCCTCATCGATCCTCCTTGTCACTTCTTCAAAGAATTCAATCAAGTTTGTAACACGTGAACTTTCCTTAACAAAGCTGACCACTCCCCATTAGTCCATATCTTTCTACGTTACACTTTATCTTACCTCTCAGGATTGATTCTAACAATGTAAGACTAACTGACAGATTACTGTTTGGCATTTTCTTTACACCTTTTTAAACAACGGAATCACGCTGGCATTCCTCATTCCTCCGGCACCGCCCCTGCGTTGACGGAAGACTGGAAAATAATCCGCGGAGCGTCTACTATTTCCTCTCTGACCTCCTTCAACATCCGAGGGAACGACCCACCTGGCCCAAGCAACCTATCCATTTCCAAGGATTCCAGCTCCTCTAACACTTCCCCTCTGCTGAAGATTATTTTATCCAAAATTTCACACTGTTCCCCTTGGATTTCTGTAACCACATCATCCCTTTCTGATGTCAATACAGTGACAAATAATTCTTTAAAACCTCTTCCCAGATCCTTTGCATCTTCTCACAGGTTCCCTTCTTCATCTCTGATAGGTCCCCCTTTCTCCTGACCTAGCGTTCGCTCTTCATAAACTTTTCTTTAAACTTGCTTGCTAATATTTTTTCATAGAAGCAAAGAATAGTTAGATTGCAGGAGGAGCCATTTACTTCTCTTATCTGTACTGGTTCCCTGAAGGAGCAATTCATCGAGTGCCATGCCCACAACCTCAGCCCCATAACCCTGGTAATAGTCCAATTCCCTCATGAAATCCTTGACTGAATCTGTCTCCACCACACTCTCAGACAGTACATTCCAGATCCTAACCACTCTCTGTGTGAATCTGTCTCCACCACACTCTCAGACAGTACATTCCAGATCCTAACCATTCGCTGTGTGAATCTGTCTCCACCACACTCTCAGACAGTACATTCCAGATCCTAACCATTCGCTGTGTGAATCTGTCTCCACCACACTCTCAGACAGTGCGTTCCAGATCCTAACCACTCGCTGTGTGAATCTGTCTCCACCACACTCTCAGGCAGTACATTCCAGATCCCAACCACTCGCTGTGTGAATCTGTCTCCACCACACTCTCAGGCAGTACATTCCAGATCCCAACCACTCGCTGTGTGAATCTGTCTCCACCACACTCTCAGACAGTACATTCCAGATCCTAACCACTTGCTGTGTGAATCTGTCTCCACCACACTCTCAGACAGTACATTCCAGATCCTAACCATTCGCTGTGTGAATCTGTCTCCACCACACTCTCAGACAGTACATTCCAGATCCTAACCACTCACTGTGTGAATCTGTCTCCACCACACTCTCAGACAGTACATTCCAGATCCTAACCACTCTCTGTGTGAATCTGTCTCCACCACACTCTCAGACAGTACATTCCAGATCCTAACCACTCTCTGTGTGAATCTGTCTCCACCACACTCTCAGACAGTACATTCCAGATCCTAACCACTCTCTGTGTGAATCTGTCTCCACCACACTCTCAGACAGTACATTCCAGATCCTAACCGCTCGCTGTGTGAATCTGTCTCCACCACACTCTCAGACAGTACATTCCAGATCCTAACCACTCTCTGTGTGAATCTATCTCCACCACACTCTCAGACAGTACATTCCAGATCCTAACCACTCGCTGTGTGAATCTATCTCCACCACACTCTCAGACAGTACATTCCAGATCCTAACCACTCTCTGTGTGAATCTATCTCCACCACACTCTCAGACAGTACATTCCAGATCCTAACCACTCACTGTGTGAATCTGTCTCCACCACACTCTCAAACAGTACATTCCAGATCCTAACCACTCGCTGTGTGAATCTGTCTCCACCACACTCTCAGACAGTGTTTTCTGTCCAGCCCCTTCATGATTTTGAACACATCGATCAAATTTCCTTTCCACCTGATCTTGCCCAAGAGAAACGATCCTAACCTCTCCAGTTGAGTTTTTAACCGCAGTTCCTCATTCCTGGAATCATTCTTGTGAATCTTTTCTACATTCTCTCCAATACCTCCTCCTGTTTCCCACAGTACAGTATCTGCGTTATTCACAATACTCCAGTTCAGGCTGAACCCAGTGTTTTATACAAATTGAACGTTATCTCCTCACTCTGGATCTCTGCACCACAGCAGATAGAGCCCAGGATACCGTATGCTTAATTATCCATTCCCTCGTCTCGTTCTGTCACTGTAACGCTGTACGTACTGGTGTCCCGAGGAACTCCTGCATCTTCTCTGCAATGCCTGCATTCTGTACTGTCTCTCCACAAATATCCTCCCAAAAATAAACTATCCAGCACACTGTCACACTAACCATCCAACCAAACCACTCAGTAACTAATCCAAATAAACCACTCACTAACTAATCCAACTCACCCTCACACTAACTAATCTAACTAAACCATGCACTAACTAATCCAACTAAACCACTCACTACCTAATCCAACGAAACTAACACCAACTAATCCAATTCACCCACACATTAACTAATCTAACTAAACCACACACACTAACTAATCTAACTAAACTACACACTTACTAATCCAATTCATCCACATATTAACTAATCTAACTAAACCACACACTAACTAATCCAAATCATCAACACATTAATTAATCTAACTAAACCACACACAGTAACTAATCTAACTAAACCACACACTAACTAATCCAATTCATCAACACATTAACTAATCTAACTAAACCACACTCACTAACTAATCTAACTAAACCACACGCACTAACTAATCTAACTAAACCACACACTAACTAATCCAATTCATCAACACATTAACTAATCTAACTAAACCACACTCACTAACTAATCTAACTAAACCACACACTAACTAATCCAATTCATCAACACATTAACTAATCTAACTAAACCACACTCACTAACTAATCTAACTAAACCACACACTAACTAATCCAATTCATCCTCACAATAGCTAATCTAACTAAACCACACTCACTAACTAATCTAACTAAACCACACTCACTAACTAATCTAACTAAACCACACACTAACTCATCCAATTCACCCACACATTAACTAATCTAGCTAAGCCACAGTCACTAACTAATCCAATTTACCCTCACATTAACTAATGTAACTAAATCAGACACTAACTAATCTAACTAACACACATGAAACACATGAACAGAATGAGGCTCCAGTGAGAATTCCTCCAGTGGAAGAATCCATTCAGCACCAACTCTCGGAAAGGGCATCTCACTCAGGCCCTCGGCTCCACCCAATCTCCATATCCTGACACATTCACCATCCCACCCAACCCGCACATCCTTGGAGGAAACCGGAGCACCTGGAGGAAACCCACGCAGACACGGGAAGAACATGCAAACTCCACACAGGCAGGGACCCGAGCTGGGAATCGATCCTGGGTCCCGGGTGCTGTGAGGCGGCAGTGTTAACCCACTGTGCCACCCACCAAAACCTAGAGGCATTAAATCAGGCTCTTACCTCAGTGCGGGCAGTGAGGTGTGTGCTGCAAATACCCCAACAGGCTGTCAGTGTTTATAAAGGCTCTCACTGGTCAAAGTATTGTGCTGGCTGTGCACTTGTAACCAGCAATCAAACTCTATCAGCTTCCCAATTAATATTTACCTGGCTCTCCTGATAGCTGGATACGCACAACAAGATAAAGGTTTGATGTGCTCATAATTTTCTGCAGGGTTACTGCATGTTAATTACCTATTGATTACACATCCATTATCCATTCATACACACGGCATCAGAGAATATTCGACCCAAAGCAGAACGGTTACAGAACTCTCCCATTCAGTCAGTGTGCAGTGAAAAAACTCGCAAGAAATGATGCTGGAGAAATTCCAGAGTTTCAGCGACTAATTATTGACCTAACAAAACAAACAGAGTGACATTCCCAGAGTGATGGGCACACAGGCGCCTCATAAACCAACTGGGAAATGTCAGCACATCGATCCCTGGAGAAAGGAAATTACTCCTGGAACAATCTGGGAATAATGCATAATGCAGCTCATCACCGGGAATGCAGAGAGACCCGGACTAGGATTACAGAGATATCGACACTGGGGGTAGAGAGAGATCGACACCGGGAGTACAGAGAGATCGACACCGGGAGTACAGAGAGATCGACACCGGGAGTACAGAGAGATCGACACAGGGGGTAGAGAGAGATCGACACCGGGGGTACAGAGAGATCGACACCGGGAGTACAGAGAGATCGACACCGGGAGTGCAGAGAGATCGACACTGGGGGTACAGAGAGATCGACACCGGGAGTACAGAGAGATCGACACCGGGAGTACAGAGAGATCGACACCGGGAGTACAGAGAGATCGACACCGGGAGTACAGAGAGATCAACATCGGGAGTACAGAGAGATCGACGTGGGGAGTACAGAGAGATCGACATAGGGAGTACAGAGAGATCGACACTGAGAAACAGAGAGATCGACACCGGGAGTACAGAGAGATCGACACCGGGAGTACAGAGAGATCGACACCGGGAGTACAGAGAGATCGACACCGGGAGTACAGAGAGATCGACACCGGGAGCACAGAGAGATCGACACCGGGAGTACAGAGAGATCGACACTGAGAAACAGAGAGATCGACACCGGGGGTACAGAGAGATCGACACAGGGAGTACAGAGAGATCGACACCGGGAGTACAGAGAGATCGACACCGGGAGTACAGAGAGATCGACACTGAGAAACAGAGAGATCGACACCGGGGATACAGAGAGATCGACACTGAGAAACAGAGAGATCGACACCGGGAGTACAGAGAGATCGACACCGGGAGTACAGAGAGATCGACACTGAGAAACAGAGAGATCAACACCGGGGGTACAGAGAGATCGACACTGGGAGTACAGAGAGATCGACACCGGGAGTACAGAGAGATCGACACCGGGGGTACAGAGAGATCGACACCGGGAGTACAGAGAGATCGACACCGGGAGTACAGAGAGATCGACACCGGGAGTACAGAGAGATCGACACCGGGGGTACAGAGAGATCGACACCAGGGGTACAGAGAGATCGACACCGGGAGTACAGAGAGATCGACACTGGGAGTACAGAGAGATCGACACTGGGAGTACAGAGAGATCGACACCGGGAGTACAGAGAGATCGACACCGGGAGTACAGAGAGATCGACACCGGGAGCACAGAGAGATCGACACCGGGGGTACAGAGAGATCGACACCGGGGGTACAGAGAGATCGACACCGGGAGTACAGAGAGATCGACACCGGGAGCACAGAGAGATCGACACCGGGAGTACAGAAAGATCGACACCGGGAGTACAGAGAGATCGACACCGGGAGCACAGAGAGATCGACACCGGGGGTACAGAGAGATCGACACCGGGAGTACAGAGAGATCGACACCGGGATCACAGAGAGATCGACACCGGGGGTACAGAGAGATCGACACTGGGAGTACAGAGAGATCGACACCGGGAGTACAGAGAGATCGACACCGGGAGCACAGAGAGATCGACACCGGGGGTACAGAGAGATCGACACCGGGAGTACAGAGAGATCGACACCGGGATCACAGAGAGATCGACACCGGGGGTACAGAGAGATCGACACCGGGAGTACAGAGAGATCGACACTGAGAAACAGAGAGATCGACACAGGGAGTACAGAGAGATCGACACCGGGAGTACAGAGAGATCGACACCGGGAGTACAGAGAGATCGACACCGGGAGTACAGAGAGATCGACACCGGGAGTACAGAGAGATCGACACCGGGAGTACAGAGAGATCGACACCGGGAGTACAGAGAGATCGACACCGGGAGTACAGAGAGATCGACACCGGGAGTACAGAGAGATCGACACCGGGAGTACAGAGAGATCGACACTGAGAAACAGAGAGATCGACACAGGGAGTACAGAGAGATCGACACCGGGAGTACAGAGAGATCGACACCGGGGGTACAGAGAGATCGACACCGGGAGTACAGAGAGATCGACACCGGGAGTACAGAGAGATCGACACCGGGAGTACAGAGAGATCGACACCGGGAGTACAGAGAGATCGACACCGGGAGTACAGAGAGATCGACACCGGGAGTACAGAGAGATCGACACCGGGAGTACAGAGAGATCGACACCGGGAGTACAGAGAGATCGACACCGGGGGTACAGAGAGATCGACACTGGGAGTACAGAGAGATCGACACAGGGAGTACAGAGAGATCGACACCGGGAGTACAGAGAGATCGACACTGGGGGTACAGAGAGATCGACACCGGGAGTACAGAGAGATCGACACCGGGGGTACAGAGAGATCGACACCGGGAGTACAGAGAGATCGACACTGAGAAACAGAGAGATCGACACCGGGAGTACAGAGAGATCGACACCGGGAGTACAGAGAGATCGACACTGAGAAACAGAGAGATCGACACAGGGAGTACAGAGAGATCGACACCGGGAGTACAGAGAGATCGACACCGGGAGTAGAGAGAGATCGACACCGGGGGTACAGAGAGATCGACACCGGGGGTACAGAGAGATCGACACCGGGAGTAGAGAGAGATCGACACCGGGAGTACAGAGAGATCGACACCGGGAGTACAGAGAGATCGACACCGGGAGTACAGAGAGATCGACACCGGGAGCACAGAGAGATCGACACCGGGAGTACAGAGAGATCGACACCGGGAGTACAGAGAGATCGACACCGGGAGTACAGAGAGATCGACACCGGGAGTACAGAGAGATCGACACTGAGAAACAGAGAGATCGACACAGGGAGTACAGAGAGATCGACACCGGGAGTACAGAGAGATCGACACTGAGAAACAGAGAGATCGACACAGGGAGTACAGAGAGATCGACACCGGGAGTACAGAGAGATCGACACCGGGAGTACAGAGAGATCGACACTGGGAGTACAGAGAGATCGACACTGAGAAACAGAGAGATCGACACAGGGAGTACAGAGAGATCGACACCGGGAGTACAGAGAGATCGACACCGGGAGTACAGAGAGATCGACACTGAGAAACAGAGAGATCGACACAGGGAGTACAGAGAGATCGACACCGGGAGTACAGAGAGATCGACACCGGGAGTACAGAGAGATCGACACCGGGAGTACAGAGAGATCGACACCGGGAGTACAGAGAGATCGACACCGGGGGTACAGAGAGATCGACACTGGGGGTACAGAGAGATTGACACCGGGTGTCATGTCTCATTTGAAGGGCAGTAACTCCCAGAGAGCAGCACCCCCCCCCACCCCCCCACCCCCCCACCCCCCCCCAGCCCTCCCCCCTCCCCCGGTACGGCACTGGAGTGTAATCTTTGATCCGAGTGTTCAGGTTCTGGAGTGGGGCTTGGAACTGTCACCCCCTAACCAGGGGATAGACTGTTATCGGCAGCTGACACAGGGACGACGAACGTGGAATCTGTGTGAGGAAAGAAGTGGAACCCGTCTCTCCTTCTTGACACAATTGGAACATCCGGATTTCATCCTCACTGTCCTGGATAACTCGGCTGCTCCAGTCTCTCTGATAACGGAAGCCCCACATTCTCTCTTCCATCGTCCTTCCTGAAGTCTGCTGTGCAGAATACTCCAGCTGAGCGCAAACTTTATAAAGTTTTCACAGAGCACTCCTTGTCTTTATAAAATATTCCTCTGTGAATAAAGCTGAGTTTCACCTACTTTTGAAGTAATCTGTTTAGCTTGCCCTGACACCTGTGATTTGAGTTCATACACACCCAGGCCTCTCTGCTCCTTTTAACATAGAACATAGAACACTACAGCACAAACAGGCCCTTCAGCCCACAAGTTGCGCCAATCATATCCATACCTACCAGGCCATAGAACTATCTGTAACTCTCAATCCCATTAAATCCCATATACTCATCCAGAAGTCTTTTAAAAGACCCCAGCGAGTTCGCCTCCACCACCACCGACGGCAGCCGATTCCATTCACTCACCACCCTCTGAGTGAAAAACTTACCCCTAACATCTCCTCTGTACCTGCTTCCCAGCACCTTAAACCTGTGTCCTCTCGTAGCGACCATTTCAGCCCTGGGAAATAGCCTCCGAGAATCCACCCTATCTATTCCTCTCAACATCTTATAAACCTCTATCAGGTCGCCTCTCATCCTTCGTCTCTCCAGGGACAAAGTCAGAGAGTGGGGAGAATGTGGGACTCGCTCCCACGGGGAGTGGGGAGAATGTGGGACTCGCTCCCACGGGGAGCGGGGAGAATGTGGGACTCGCTCCCACGGGGAGCGGGGAGAATGTGGGACTCGCTCCCACGGGGAGCGGGGAGAATGTGGGACTCGCTCCCACGGGGAGCGGGGAGAATGTGGGACTCGCTCCCACGGGGAGCGGGGAGAATGTGGGACTCGCTCCCACGGGGAGCGGGGAGAATGTGGGACTCGCTCCCACGGGGAGCGGGGAGAATGTGGGACTCGCTCCCACGGGGAGTGGGGGAGAATGTGGGACTCGCTCCCACGGGGGGAGTGGGGGAGAATGTGGGACTCGCTCCCACGGGGAGCGGGGAGAATGTGGGACTCGCTCCCACGGGGAGTGGGGGAGAATGTGGGACTCGCTCCCACGGGGAGTGGGGAGAATGTGGGACTCGCTCCCACGGGGAATGTGGAGAATGGGGGACTCGCTCCCACGGGGAGTGGGGAGAATGTGGGACTCACTCCCACAGGGAGTGGGGGAGAATGTGGGACTCGCTCCCACGGGGAGTGGGGAGAATGTGGGACTCGCTCCCACGGGGAATGGGGAGAATGTGGGACTCACTCCCACGGGGAGTGGGGAGAATGTGGGACTCGCTCCCACGGGGAGTGGGGAGAATGTGGGACTCGCTCCCACGGGGAGTGGGGGAGAATGTGGGACTCGCTCCCATGGGAATGGGGGAGGTGAAGTGTCTCAGTATATTTAAGGATGTGAGACGGTTGCTGATTGGTGAGATAAAATAGATGACAGGAGCTTCCCGTGGAACAGAAGTAGTACTGAGCTGGAGGGCCGAATGGCCTGTTGCAATTCCATCTCATTTAATTTGAAAGGCTATCGGCAGAAGTCAGCTGGTTGGGAAATGTTTGGTAGTAAATTTGAAATGCTGTAACACACGTGTGTTAATTTGATTGGAAAGTTTTCTTGTTGGATCTGAGAGGTGGAGGCGAGCGTTTTCCACAGCTGGACAGCGTGGCAGGAATTCCGTGGATATCTCGGTGAGTGTTAAGGATACCGTGGGTCCGGTTTTATCATTGAGTTCCGCCCACTTCCAGGTGTGAAGATTTACTAAAGATGCAGAGTACGATCCACATCTGCCTCTGTGCCAGTTCCCCTTTTCACTCAGCCCAAAACAGGGGGACATTTGCACGCATTTAAATTAAATTTATGGGCTGCGTGTGCACCCTTACTGGCATAAGAACATAAGAAATAGGAGCAGGAGTCGGCCATCTAGCCCCTCGAGCCTGACCCGCCATTCAATAAGATCATGGCTGATCTGAAGTGGATCAGTTCCACTTTCCCGCTTTCGCCCCATAACCCTTAATTCCCTGTCTATCAGAAACCTATCTACCCGTGACTTAAACTTTCCCCTTTACCTCTACGCTCATCAATCCAGAATCGGTGTGAAACAGACATAGAACATACCAGCGCAGTGTAGGCCCTCGATGTTGTGCCGACCAGTGGAACCAATCTAATGACCCTCTAACCTAAACTATTCCAGTGTTATTCATATGCCTATCCACTGACCATTTGAACACCCTTAAAGTTGGCAAGTCCACAACTGATCACATCTATACCTACCAAGCCATAGAACTATCTGTGAGGGTGAAGGGTTGAAACCTCTCAAACTGGAGCAGGGGTCTGGTATCACACGGCACTGAGGGGTGTAAGGAGGGTGTGTGTGATAACGCAGAGCATCCGGCTAACCCTAACCCACAGGGACAGGGACCCAATCCCTATAACCCAGGTACGAGAGACACGGAGATATAATCTCTCCTTTGAGCCGGTGAATCCCTCTACTGTAAGAAGTCTCACAACACCAGGTTAAAGTCCAATAAGTTTATTTGATAGTAAACCCACTAGCTTTCAGGGATTGCCCCTTCATCAGGTGAGTGGAGAGTTCAGGTTACATAAAGACACACACAGTTTACAGAATATTGATTAGAATGTGAGTATTTACAGCTAATCAAGTCTTAAAAGGTACAGACAATGGTGAGTGGAGATAGCATTAAGCACAGATTAAAGAGATGTGTATTGTCTTCAGACAGGACAGTTAGTGAGATTTTACAAACCCAGGCAAGTCACGGGGGTTACAGATAGTGCGACATGAACCCAAGATCCCTGTTGAGGCTGTGCTCATGTGTGCGGAACTTGGCTATCAGTCTCTGTTCAGCGACTCTGCGCTGTCGTGTGTCGTGAAGGCCATCTTGGAGAATGCTTGCCCGAAGATCAGAGGCTGAATGCCCGTGACCACTGAAGTGTTCGCCAACAGGAAGGGAACAGTCTTGCCTGGTGATTGTCGAGCGATGTTCATTCATCAGTTGTCGTAGTGTCTGCATGGTCTCCCCAATGTACCATGCTTCGGGACATCCTTTCCTGCAGCGCATCAGGTAGACAACATTGGCCAAGTTACAAGAGTATGTACCGTGTGGATGGTGGATGGTGTTCTCATGTGAGATGATGGTATCTGTGTCGATGATCCGGCATGTCTTGCAGAGGTTGTTGTGGCAGGGTTGTGTGGTGTTGTGGTCACTGTTCTCCTGAAGGCTGGGTAGTTTGCTGCGGACAATGGTCTGTTTGAGGTTGTGCAGTTGTCTGAAGGCAAGAAGTGGGGGTGTGTGGATGGCCCTGGCGAGATGTTCGTCTTCATCAATGACATGTTGAAAGCTCCAGAGAAGATGTTGTAGCTTCTCCGCTCCGGGGAAGTACTGGATGACGAAGGGTACTCTGTCCACCGTGTCCCATGTTTGTCTTGAGAAGGTCGGTGCGGTTTTTCGCTGTGGTGCATCGGAACTGTCGATCAATGAGTCAAGTGCCATATCCTGTTCTTATGAGGGCATCTTTCAGCGTCTGGAGGTGTTTGTTACTATCCTCCTCAGCTGAGCAGATCCTGTGTATACAGAAGGCTTGTCCGTACGGGATGGCTTCTTTAGTGTGTTTAGGATGGAAGCTGGAGAAGTGGAGCATCGTGAGGTTATCCGTGGGCTTGCGGTACAGTGAGGTGCTGAGGTGACCGTCCTTGATGGAGATATGTGCGTCCAAAAACGTAACCAATTCCGGAGAGTAATCTATGGTGAGTCTGATGGTGGGATGGAACTTGTTGATGTCATCATATAGTTGTTCCAGTGATTGTTCACCATGAGTCCAAAGGAAGAAAATGTCATCGATGTATCTAGTGTATGGCATTGGTTGAAGGTCCTGTGCGGTGAAGAGGTCTTGTTCGAGCCTGTGCACGAAGATGTCTGAAGACTCTGGCGCTGGATCTCTCCTTTGCATTAGCTTCAGCAGCCTGGGTGGTCCCTGCCTCCCACCTCCTAACCCCAGCCAAACAGGGTGTGTGTGAGAAACACCTTGTGGCGGTTTTCTGGGTAGTGAAACATTTCAGTTATATCTCTGGAGTGAATCCGCTGACCATTCTCCGAGCACAGTCCCATACAGCGACTGCTGGACAGTCAGCGCACTGGTTCCAGGGTCACACCCTGGCAGTGAAACACCCATATTCCCTCCACATCTACCCTGTAGAAATCTCTTCATTATTTTAATCCTGAATCTTCTCTTTTAAGGAAAACTTCCAATCTGTTCCGTTCTTCCCAGTGGGTGTAATTTTACAATCCCAGTACCATCCCAGTAAATCTTTTTACACTTATTACGCAGTAGAGAGTATACACAGTACCGAGCCTGAAAGTTTACTATAATTTCACTTTTGAATTTAATTGCCCTAGAAATAAATCCCATTGCCTTGTTAGTGTTTTCACTGCTTTATGATCTATGCTAATATCCCCATTTTTGACCATATTCACTTTTTCCTCCTGAGTGTAGTCTATGTTTCTCTTCCTCCTGTTACTGTTCACTCCCCATTTTGACTACCCCATTTGGAAGTATTTCCTATCGACCCAAAACTTCCAAACTGTGTGGCAGAGCCTGTGGGACTCTCCAAGATGAACTGTGGGAGCCCTGGAAGTCCCAATGCATTATGTGGGAATTGCTCAGGAAGTTTGGAATTCTGATAGGCAACTTCCCTGCACTCGAATCCTCTGAAATTCTGAATTAAAAGTTAGAGACAGGAAGGACACGTGCAGACAGGAAGGACACGTATACACACTGCACCTGTTTCAGCTAAACAAAATAAATGATGGCCATTCACTAATTCATTCCTCAGGGCAATGCCTTAACCAATGAGGGTCAAAGTGCTGGCTTAACTGTCAAACAACACCTGGCATTTAACTGGTGCATTCTCCATGGCAATGTCTCTATCAGAGTCTACTTACCAATCAGCATTCTCTTTTGCAGTATAAATGTTGTTCTTTGGTATTCTTGCAAAAAGTGTCCTGATGAGTGCAATATGAAAAGCTTCAACACGTCTCTTTGTTCAGTAATACTCAGTTCTGTGCTATCAGACAACCATTTATATAACATTTGCAGCATTACCATTATCTAGTCTTTACAATAGCTCTTTAAAAGGTTGTCTAGTTAGCTACTCAGCCTGTCCCAGTCCCTGCTGACTAGCCTCATTATATTTTTTGACTCTAGATGCTCCTTTATTACTATTATTATAGATTCCAGTTTCTTTCCATCACTGACATTAACAGGAGCATAGAATATAGTCGTAGACCATTTGGCCCTGAGTCTGCTCTCATTCATTATGATTAGGGCTGATCTATCAAAGTCATAGTCTAGAGCTCGCCCCATATCCTTTAACACCTGGGGTGGGATTTTCCAGCCAGGCTCACCCCAAAACAGGAAAATCCTGTCCAAGGTCAGTGGACCTTTGCATGGTCCCCCCACCCCCTCCCCATGGTGGGCAGGGGTCTAGAAATCTATTTGCTTCCTAAATACATTGTGACTTGGCCTCCGAGGCGTTCCGCGGTAGAGAATTCCACAGTCTCATCCCCCTCAATGAAGAAGTCTCTCCCTATCTCAGTCTGAGATGGCTGACCCCTTAACCTGAGATTGTAACCCCCTGTTCTAGACCCCTCCAGCCAGAGGGGACATCCCTGTATCCAATCTGTCAGAATTTTATACACTTCAATTAACCCCCAACCCCCATTCTAAATTCCAATGAGTACAGGCCCAGTTGGTTAGTTAGGAGTGTGCTGGAATACTTCCCACTTGCCTGGATGGGTGCAGCTCCAATAACACAAGAAGCTCAACACCATCCAAGACAAAACTTGATTGGCACCACATCCACCAGAATAAACACACACTCCCTCCATCACTGACAGCAGTACGCACCATCTTCATAGAATTATAGAAACCCTACAGTGCAGAAAGAGGCCCTTCAGCCCATCAAGTCTGCACTGACCACAATCCCACCCAGGCCCTACCTCCATATCCCTACACATATACCCACTAATCCCTCTAACCTACACATCCCTGGACACTAAGGGGCAATTTCTTAGCATGGCCAATCAACCTAACCCGCACATCTTTGGACTGTGGGAGGAAACCGGAGCACCCGGAGGAAACCCACGCAGACACGAGGACAATGTGCGGTGACCCGAGCCGGGAATCGAACCCAGGACCCTGGAGCTGTGAAGCAACTGTGCTAACCGCTGTGCTACCTTGCTGCCCTAGATACACTCCAGCAAATTCGCCAGCCAAGGCTCCTTCGATAGCACCCTTCAAACCCACAATATCCACCACCAAGGACAAGGACAGCAGATACACGGGTAACACTACCATCTACAAGTTCTCCTCTAAGCCACTCACCACCCTGACTGAGAACTACAGCACTGTTCCTCTGCTGGTCAGAAATCCTGGAACACCCAGCACTGCTGGTGCTGCTACACCACACAGTGTGTGGCAGATCACCACCACCTTCTCAAGGGCTGTTAGGGATGGGCAACATCCCATAAATATAAAAGAAACACAAACTAACTTGCTCCCTTTTTAAGAACACAAGAAATAACAGCAGTAATCCATCGGGCCCTTTCCACCTGCTCGGTCATTCAATATGATCACGGCTGATCCTGGGCTTTATCTCCACTTTCCCACCTAACTCCCCAGCCCAAAAATCCTGTGTTCACAATCCTGTGGGGTAAAGAATCCCAAAGATTCACAACTGTTTCAGTCTGAAATGATTGGGTTCTCATCCTGAGACTGTGTCCCCAGACTCCCCAGCCAGAGGGAAACATCTCAGTATCCACCCTGTCAAAACCCTTCAGAATCTTTGTATTTCTCTGCCTTTTCTAAGTATATTCTGTCCCAGTGCTGATCCAGCTACCCAAGTAACGCAACCTCTCCTTACCCCACCACTCCCTCAGTCACGTTTACCAGTGATCCCCCAACTTTTTGCTAATTAGTGACATCTTATTCTTAAGTCAACCAATTCCTAATTTCCTGTATCCTTTAGCAGGGCCTCTTTGTACTTCTCCCTATGGCAACCTGGGGCATCAGAACTTCCCCCTCCTTTTCTGATTTCTCATCCACTTGTTCCAAGTTGGCCTTTCCCTCTACAATTTATACAACTTTCCGAATTCACCATCACAGTGCATCGAATCCTGAAAGCGCAGAAGGAGGCTATTTGGCCCATAGGCTCTGCACCTAATCCCCAACGGAGCATCTCACTCAGACCCTATCCCCGAAACCTCATATTTACACTGCCCCTCCACCTAATCTACACATCCTTGGATACTGTGTGGCAATTTAGCACGGCCAATCCACCTAACCAGGACATCTTTGGACTGTGAGAGGAAACTGAGCACCCAGAGGAAACCCACATAGACACGAGGAGAACATGCAAACTCCACACAGTCACCCAAGGCTGCCAGGTCCCTGGTGCTGTGAGGCAACAGTGCTAACCACTGTGCCACATGTGGTTCCATTACTTGGGTCCATTCCCATAGGATTACAATCTTTCTGTTCACTCCTGGTTGTAAACTCTTGGGTTCCAACACGAACCAGGATTTCAGGCTGTCATCCTCAAAGATCTTCCCCACCCACTCCCTGTCGCTACTCTGGCGCACTTGGGGAACGCAACCACCCAGTTACAACCACACAAACACTCATCGATCCTCCGACAGCAACCACTTGCCTTTCGATACCGTCTTCCCCCAGGGATTGACTCGCATGGTGGTTTTGCTCATGGTTTCCCTCTCTGATCTGTTGTTGTCAGGAATTACAGACATTGAGTACAGAATACCCTTCGGTGTCCCACCCACCAGCTTTTCTTCACCTTATGGTCACCTCCGTGGGCTTTCAAATGGGAAATTAAATCAAAGTCCCCTCTGCCCTTTCAGGTGAACATAACAGATCCCACATCAGAACACTGTATGTAGATGGTCAGTTACAGAGTGCCTGTGCAGACAGACAAGGGTTGTGGTCAATCACCTGAAGAGACCCATGTTCACCCAAGCCCAGCTCTCCATTAACACCAACACATCTCAGTGCGGGTGGTCCCAGAATTCAAACTGGACCCAGGATAGTCCTGCAACTTTCTCCACTTCAGATATTTGATCTCAACGTGGAAAGATTCAATCAAAATGACAGCTTCAGACAATTCCGACTGCACCATCTCATCCAGTTCATTCCCCACTCCAACAGCAATCGGAAGCCTGGCTCCATGGGAAGACAAGCTGCTCGCCTCAATGGCCGGTTAGAACGTTCCGCAGTCCGTTCCTCAGGGCAAGATGAAAAAAAAAAATCCCGTGTTCAGACGCTCAACTTCCTCGGAGGCGCAGGAGAGCTGGGAAAGTCGGCAGTCCACCGGGGTCCGGGAACGATCTGTCCTGAAGCTCGGGATCGAGGTAAATGACCAAAAGAAAGGACTCAGTGTGGCAGCCTTATCCCCATCACAAATGCTCACAAAACCATCAGACACCAAGTCCAAAGGCTGAAACTTTATTTCTACAAGAACATACAGGGAGAAGGGAAAAAAAAGGAAAAAGCGAGAGGAAATAATATATGCACCCAGTTAGTGCAGTTGTGGAATGGGGATTTATCACAAATAAAGTTTTCACACTTGTCCCTGGTTACAGATTAATTGCGTTCCTAACCATGTCTAGGAATCAGAAACTAAGCTTTTCTTTGGGTGAAACAGAATGCCGGCAGCAGATCGATTAGAGTTATTCAGCTGGGGCAGCTCACAATCCAGTGGGGATTTAGCTTGGCAATACCTCATTGTGACTCGTGGGAAAGCCGGGGGGTGGGAGACCAGTTCAACGGGGGAACTGATTTCGAGGCTTTGTCTTCATTTTTTCTTTGGGCCTTTCTCCAGAGGCTGTCCAATATCCTTCCCTCGCAGTTTTAGGCCTGTGAAGAGAAAACAAAGTAAGTTTGGTTCACAATTCCAGACAGCACTCTCTCATTGCTAAATCGGATGGTTTTTAAACGCAGGGAGAGTCCTTTATTTGTTCATTCACGAGGTGAGAGCTTCACGGATAAGGCCAGCAATTATTGCCTGTGAGCCAGCTTCTCATACAGAACTTACAGATTTGCATTTATATAGTGCCCTTCACAACCACAGGCTGTCCTTGGTCAGCACTTCCCAAACCTCTACCCCCTGAACCAGCAGACACGTGGGAACACCACCACTGGCAGCCAATGAAGTGAATCTGAAGTGTAGTCATTGCTGGAATATGGAAATTGTGGTAATTAATTTACACACAGCAAACTCCTACTAACAGCAATGAACAGATCACGTGTTCCTTTCTCTGATGTTAATTCAGGAATATTGGCCAGGACACTCCTTGAAATAGAAACCCTACAGTACAGAAAGAGGCCATTCGGCCCATCGAGTCTGCAACAACCACAATCCCACCCAGGCCTTACCCCCATATCCCTACATACTTACCCACTAATCCCTCTAACCTACGTATTTCAGGACACTAAGGGCAATTTTTAGCACAATCAACCTAACCCGCACATCTTTGGATTGTGGGAGGAAACCGGAGCACCAGGAGGAAACCCACGCAGACACGAGGAGAATGTGCAAACTCCACACAGACAGTGGCCCGAGCCAGGAATCGAACCCAGGACCCCGGAGGTGTGAAGCAGCAGTGCTAACCCACTGTGCCACCCAGTGTGAAGTGAGAGGAAATCATACATCCACCCAACACGGCAGACAGGGCTTCAGTTTAATATCTTTTCTGAAAAACAAACAGTCACTTTGATAGCACAGTGCTCCCTCCAGACTGTTTCGGATTGTTCGCCTTGCACCTAAACCGAGCAGAGATCCATGGGGGGGGGGGGGGGGGGGGAGGTTTAAACTCACATGGTGGGGATGTGGGAAGTAGGAGGCAAAATTGCAGCAGAAAAACACTGTTTACAGATAATTGGGAGATAGATAACATTCAAGGAGGAAACAGTCAGCATCAGAGGGAATGTAATAGAGTTTAAATTAGGTTTACTATGCAGGCACATGGTTGTGCAGAGTGTGGGTAATAAGGTTATGAGCTGTAGGTGCAGATAGCCACTCCGAAATACATTGTGGTGATAAAGAAGCGTTCAAACCATGAGACAAGTGGACAGAGTAAAGAGGGAGAAACCTGGGAAAGGGAACTGGATAATTATCAGCAAAGCCATAGGGGAAAGATGGGGAGGTGGCAGAGTTAGTGTGGACATGATGGGCTGAACAGTCTCCTATGCTGGAACTCTCATCTGTACGGCAACTCAATTATTCATTTTGAAGATGGAATTGATAGTTTTTTGTTAAGGAGGATGTTGGGGATTTGGGTCAAAGGCAGTTTGTGAAGTTAGGTTGCAGATTAGCGATGATCCCACAGAATGGTGTAACACGTCTGAGCCGCTAAGTGACCTATTCCTATCCACTGACTCAGCACCTCTGGCTGGAGGTGGTGACAGATGCTTCAGCCTCATCTTCTGGGAGGAAGGGGAGACTCTCCGACAGTCAGTTATTTAATTCTCCACCTCCATTTCCAACTGAATATGGAAGGACTGATCCCCTGTTTGAGGGATTGCTGAGCTCTGCCTACAGCCTGCTTCTTATGCTGTTTATCACGCACGTACTTATATTATGTTGGTACATCTTTTTAGTTATACCTCGTGCTTTTCCTGACAATTTTCTTCTACACTTTTCACTGAACCACACTGATCCCCATGCCTTGATGATAATGGTAAAGTGAGGGATGTGATTACCTATCAGACATCATTCTGTAAAATAAAATTCTGCTGCTGCTGATGGCCTACACCTCAATATCCAGCACTGAGTCACTCTGTTCTGAAACTCCGATTAGCACAATGGTCATGTCAAACAACATAATGAAGGCTGTCCTTAGTATCAGCATAGGACTTCTTTCCACTGACCTTGTCAGGGACAGGTGCGTCTGTGGCAGGTAGACTGGGGAGGACAAAGTCAAGGAGGTTTCTGCATTCCCTAAAATTCTCACCACCCGTCACAGACTCAGTTTGGGAAACGCGTCCCTCATTCTCAGCCAGTGCTGGAGCTGCCAAGCCACTTAGTGACAGAGCCAGAGTACATTCTGCTCCTTGCCACACTTCCTGTGTTCACTGTGGAGGAGTATTCATTCATCAGCTGGGGAAGGGTGCACGATAAGTGGTACACAAGGAACAGGAGTCGATCATACAGCCTGTCCGTCCTGCTCCATCATTCAATGTGATCACGGCTGATCTTGGATTTCAATTCCACTTTCTCACCCACTCTGATTTCTCGATTCCGTGAGACATCAACAACCTGCCAATCCCAGACTAAAATGGATTCAACAAAGGAGCATTCGCAACCCCCGAGCTGGAGAATCCCAGAGGTTTACAACCCTTTGAGTGAAATCATTTCTCATCTCAATCCTAAACGATTGTGATTTTATCCTGAGACTCTATCCCATGTTTTAGATTTCCTGACCTGCAGAAACAATCTCCCAGCATCCACCCTGTCAAACCCTTTCAGAATCTTGTAGGGTTTTAATGAAATTGCCTCTCAATCTAAGAGAACGTCAACCCTATTTACTCAACCTCTCATCACAGGGCACTCCAGGGCCCAATCTAGTGAATCTTCACTGTACCGTCTCCAATGTAATTATATCCTTTCTTCAATGTGGGGACCAGAACTGCTCAGTGATCCAGCTGTGCTCCCACTGAAATTTTATCTGACTGTAGCAAGACTTACTTATTTTTGTACTCCAATCCCTCTGCAATAAAGGCCAATGTGCTGTTGGTCTTCCTGTACTTGCATGCTTACTTTGTGTTCCTTGTACAATCACACCCCTTTTTAAATACTAACACTTTTCTCAGCTTCTAAAAGATATTTTGCTTTTCTATCCTTCTGTGAATAATTTAACACATTCCCACATTAGCTCCATTTCCCATCTTGTTACCCACTCATTAACTTGTCCATGTCTCTTTGCAGCCTCTCTGTGTCATCCCCACAGCTTACCCTTCCACCTCACTTCATATCATCAGCAACGTTAGATACAGCACTCTGTCTCTTCTTCTAGGTCATTAATATAGATAGCTGAGGTCCCGGCACTGCTCCTGGTGACACTCCACGATTAACTGCCTGCCAACTTGAAACAGCCCTATTTGTACCTACTTAACCATTCCTCTATGCCAATATGTTACCAACTCCGTTAGCCTTTATAATGCTTGATTAACCTTTTGGGTGGCACCTTACTGAATGCCATTTGGAAATCCAGGTATATGATATCTACTGGTTCCCCTTTTTCTACCCTACCAGTCACATCCTCAAATTTGTCAAGCAAGATTTCCCCTTCATAAAACTATGTTGTCTTATTCTAATCATTCTGTGCTTTCCTTAAGCATTTTTAAGACTTCCTTAATAAAAAATTGTAGCATTTTTGCAACAACTAATGTCAGACTATCTGGCCTGTGGTTCACGATTCTCTCGCTCCTTCCTTTCTTCAAAAGCAGTGTGCAATCTGCCAGCTTCCAAACCTGCTCCAAAATGTAAGAATTTTGAAAAATCATCAACCATCTCTGCAGCTCTTTTAGAACCCAAGGGTATAAACCACAAAGTCCCAGGAATTTGTCAAATTTTAGTGCCTTGAATTCCTCCAATTCTTGTTCTTGTTAAATTCCTGGGTGATAGGTATTTCCTGCTGGGTTTTTGTTTTTCCACGGAATGTATTTTTGTTGAATATTTTGAATTTGTTCTTGAATTATTTCCTGTTTGTTTATAACCATACCTTTGGGGTTGGGACAGGAGAAAAAGCTGTCTTTGCACTGGGATAGAACTTCACTTAGTCTATTTATCCAATCAACTGAGGCCACTCCTCCCCTCATACCGATGTAACTGGCTTTAAGATTCTTGCTTGTGATTAGAAAATGCCACTTTAACAGGTATTATGATCACTATTTCCCAGTGGATTGTTATTATGACATTACAATTAACCCTGCTTCATTACACATAGATCCCTAGACAGTTCTAGACAGAGAGAAGAAGGTTGCGAGGTGACCTAATTGAGGCATACAAGATGATCAGAGGATTAAATAGGGTGGATAGCGAGAGCTTTTCTCCTCGGATGGTGATGGCTAACACGAGGGGACATAGCTTTAAATTAAGGGGTGGTAATTATAGGATGGGTGTCAGAGGTAGGTTCTTTACTCAGAGGGTAGTAAGGGCGTGGAATGCCCTGCCTGCAGCAGTTGTGGACTCGCCAACTTTAAGGGCATTCAAATGGTCAGTGGATAGGCATATGGATAACACTGGAATAGTTTAGGTTAGAGGGTCATTAGATTGGTTCCACTGGTCGACGCAACATCGAGGGCTGAAGGGCCTGTACTGTGCTGTAATGTTCTATGTTCCACAATTTATTGTTCCAAGAAATTGGAACAAAAACATTCCACAATCTCATCATCTGGGCCATTCTTGCCAATTTGATTGTTCCAGTCTAAAGTACTCCGCCACCCCCACCACCCCCCCCCCCCCCCACCCCACCCACCCTCCCTCCCAACTATTACATTTCCAATGTCTTGTTTAATGGTCTAACTACTGTCAGCGGCCCTTAAACTGCTGCCAACACTGTTCTCTCACTCTCCTAATTTCCTAGAATCCCATACTGACTCTACTTCATGATCATCTGAGTTAATGTCCTTCTGTCGTCCTATACTGTCAGGGCTATCCCTCCTCCTTCGCCATTCCGTTTGTGTTTCTAAAATAGCGTGCCCTGGAACATTTATTTTTCATCCCTAATCTTGTCTCTGTAATGGTGATTAGATCTAAACTAGTTATCTCTATTTGTCCCACTATCCATCTGATTATAGATACTTCATGCATTTAAATGAAGAGCTTGCAATTTCATTTGTGTGTCTATTTCCTGGAATGACCGCGATTGCTGATCTGGTAATGAGTAGCAGGTTTCCTTCTTTGACCTAACGCCGTGAGACTTCATGGGGTCAGGAATCAATGTTGAGGACTCTCAGAGCCATTACACAAGTCCCAGATGTTGCTGAGGACTTTGCAGAGGTTACTAAACTGATGCCAAGCTTGCTGCTGGCCCTTTTCTCTGGTTTAATTATCTTCACTCAGGTGATCGCGACAGAAGTTATGAATGGAAACTAAGGAAAATCAAGATCAGAGACAGAAGCCAGACCACCAACCAGCTGACTACCAGGAGGCTGACGGTGCTTTCCTGGTACACGTGGCCCAGTTACCCCCTCAAGCTATCAGACACGCTACACGACGGAGATGAGGCACCTGTTGACTCACCGAGAACTCTTTCAATCTTGCCAAGGACCTGGTTGTTGGGGATGGCCTTTCCACATTCATAGTCAGCAATGACCTGGGGCTTTTCACTGATTCTCTGGAGAGAGAAGAAACCAGGTTAGATTGGAAAGAGCTCTACTTCTTGCACTCTGTCTTGCTGTCGGGTGTGCTTCACATGTGTGAAAGTAAAATTATATCCCAGAGCAAAGACAGCTCTGTCTCCCATCCCAATATAGTCATGATGTGGAGATGCCAGCGTTGGACTGGGGTAAACACAGTAAGAAATCTAACACCAGGTTTAAGTCCAACGATTTATTTGATAGTAAACTCACAAGCTTTCGGGGTTTGCCCCTTCGTCAGGTGAATGGAAAGTTCAGAACTCTCCATTCACCTGACGAAGAGGGGAACCTCGAAAGCTTGAGAGTTTACTATCAAATAAATCGGTTGGACTTAAACCTGATGTTAGATTTCTTACTGTGTCCCATCCTAACTCCAATGTAGAACATGCAAAACCCCCTACATCACACTCAGACACCCCATTCTTCATAGCCAAAGTACAGCCTGATTCCCGCAGATTGGAATATGCCCTGACCACACCCCCATCCAAAAGATTTCAGTCCACAGAGAAATGATCAAAGGGATCAGTGATGTCAGTGGTGCTGTGTACTCACTGTGGCCAGCTCCTTTTGATTCATTCCCAGATTCTGTCGGCCTTGCTGGATCAGTTTGCCAACAGTAAGTGACACCCGCTCGTGATGCAGCTCCTCAGTTTCCCGGTCCAGCTTTGCAGTGTTTTTAGTGATTGTGTGCTGTTTATTTTGTCCTGCAGACCCTGGGCGTGAAACAAAGCACAAGTCAGCCCTCACTCAGTACTTTCTCAATACGGACAGTTCAAGCAAGAGTGTTCAGATATTAGAAAAGATAATTTACGGACATTCATCACTCCCTGAGATACTAAACAGGTTAGCTACAGCATGAAGCTCTCTCTACATTATAATGATTCTTTCAATATTCCCAGAGCCAGTACTTTTGGGAATATTGAAAGGATCATTACAATGTAGAGAGCGCTTCACGCTGTAGCTAACCTGTTGTTTAGTAGCTCAGGGAGCGATGAATGTCCATTAATGATTTGAACACTGCCCAAACATTCCCGGATAGATAGGTACAAAATCAGCTATCCACTCTGAATCTCCAGATCCCTTTGTGCCTCTACTCCGTTTCCTCTTGCCCAAACAGTATGCCTCCTTGTTCTTCCTACCTTATAGCTGTCCATACTGACAGAGAGTCACTATAGTGCAAGAGGCAGCTATCTGGCCCATTGAGTCTACACTGACTCTCCAACAGAGCATCTTACCCATGCCCCATACCCTTGAAAATTATACTCTTATCCCACCAGTTAATGTCTCAGATTGTTTTGCAATTTTCACGCCCAGTAAAGGTAATTCATATTATAAACTTTCGGTCAATGCTGGTAAAATTGGATACAAACAAGCTATAAAGATGGCTGCCAGAATACACGTGATGATTAAACTACTGACCGTCAAATCTCCGGCGAATAGCTTAGACACAGTTCAGGGCACTTCACAGCCATTTGTGGAATTTATTTCAATACTATTTAAAAAGTTGAAATTTAAATTACATAAAAAAGACTTGATTTGAATTTCTATGAGCACCAAATGTCCCAAGTTGCTTTACAGCCAATCAAGTGCTTCCAGTGTCACCACAGTTCAAATGCGGTGGGTGGTTTGTAGTCAGCAAGCTCCACGTACAGCTATGCATATTTTTGTGAGGTTGACCAACTCGGCAGGGGTATAGCAACCAAAAGAAAATATCAGGAGGAAAGGTTGTTAAGAAGGCATACAGTGTCTTGGCGTTTATTGGTAGGGGGATTGAATTTAGGAGTCGCAGCGTCATGTTGCAACTGTACACAACTCTGGTGCGGCCGCACTTGGAGTACTGTGTGCAGTTCTGGTCCCCACATTACAGGAAGGATGTGGAGGCTTTGGAGAGGGTGCAGAGGAGGTTTACCAGGATGTTGCCTGGTATGGAGGGGAGGTCCTATGAGGAGAGACTGGGGGATTTGGGGTTGTTTTCGCTGGAAAGGAGGCGGCTAAGAGGGGATCTTATTGAAACATATAAGATGATTAGAGGTTTAGATAGGGTGGATAGTGATAGCCTTTTTCCTAGGATGGAGAAAGCTAGCACGAGGGGGCACGACTTTAAATTAAGGGGGGGTAGTTATAGGACTGATGTCAGGGGTAGGTTCTTTACCCAGAGGGTGGTGAGGGACTGGAATGCCCTGCCTGCTGCAGCTGTAAATGCGCCTAGTTTGGGGGCGTTTAAGAGATCTGTGGATAGGTTTATGGACGAAATGGGATTGGTTTAGATTAGTGGGTTAGTGTTTTTTTTTTAAAAAAGCTGGTCGGCGCAACATCGTGGGCCGAAGGGCCTGTTCTGCGCTGTAATGTTCTATGTTCTAATACCAAGATGCACAAAATGCTGTGTCCAGTGAAACAGGAAAGGGTGCACTGTTGGACCTGGTTCATGGAAATGAGGTGAGCCAAGTAGATCGAGTGTCGGGGGAAGCATTTAGGAGATAGTGATCGTTGTACGGTAAGGTTTAAGATGATGACAGAAAAGGAAAACAGGTAATCCAGAATAAATATGATCAACTGGGGGAGAGCGAACTTCAATGGGGCAAAATGGAGCAGGGCCAGTTCGACTGGAATAAAAGGTTGGTGGAACAAACCATAGCTGAACAATGGTCGACTTTCAAAAGAAAAATGGTCCAGACACAAACAAAGTTTAATCCCTTCAAAGAGAAAGGCACAGCAAACAAATCCGGAGCTCCTTGGATAAAAAAGGAGATAGAAATTAAGATAAGGAAGAAATAGTGTGCCTGTGACAGGTGTCAGTAGGAAATATAATCGAGGATCAAGAGGTTCAGTAGGTTCAGAGGGGAGAGGAAGAACCTCATTAGAGGAACAAAGGGGGATGATGAGAAAAAACTGGCAGCCAACAATCGGGAATCCCAAGGTCTTCTATAAGCACATAAATAATAAAATGGTAGTAAAAGGAGATCGTGATGTGGGGATGCCGGCGTTGGACTGGGGTAAACATAGTAAGAAATCTGACAACACCAGGTTAAAGTCCAACCGGTTTATTTGATAGTAAACTCACAAGCTTTCGGAAACGGTGTTCCTTCATCAGGTGTGTGGAAGGAACCTTGCAACCTGGTGTTGTCAGACTTCTTACGGTAAAAGGAGGAGGAGAATTGATTAGGGACCTAAAAGGGCATTTACACATGGAGCCACAGAGCATGGCTGAGGTATTAAATGAATACTCTGCATCTGTCTTTACCAAGGAGGTAGATGCTACCCAGGACATGGAGATAAGTGAAAAAATTCCATCTTTAGGAGGGTTCAAAACTGATTAGGAGGAAGTGTTGATAATAAATAATAAATATTAAAAATAATAAGCACGTGGGATTGCAGGTAGTGTCTTGAGATAGGAAGCAAAGACTTGGCATTAACGGGTCTTTTCTGATTGGCAGGCTGTCACAAGTGGGGATCTGTGCTAGGACCCCAACTGTTCACAAAATTATTTGGAAGGGGGAACTAAATGTATTATCTCCAAATTTGTAGACAATAATGACTAGAAGCTAGTTGTAGAAAAAACAGGGTAATTAGAGTCATAGAGGTTTACAGCATGGAAACAGGCCCTTCGGCCCAACTTGTCCATGCTGCCTTTTTTTTTTAGAAAAGAAACCCCTAAGCTAATCCCAATTGCCCACATTTGGCCCATATCCCTCTACACCCATAGATACATGGGTACAATCGAAATGCTTTTTAAAAGCTAAAATTGTACCTGCTTCTACTACTACCTCTGGCAGCTTGTTTCAGACACTCACCACCCTCTGTGAGAAAAAATTGCCCCTCTGAACACTTTTGTATCTCTTCCCTCTCACCTTAAACCTATGCCCTCTAGTTTTAGACTCCCCTACCTTTGGGAAAAGATATTGACTATCTAGCTGATCTGTGCCCCTCATTATTTTATAGACCTCTATAAGGTCACCCCTCAGCCTCCTACGCTCCAGAGAAAAAAAGTCCCAGTCTATCCAGCCTCTCCTTATAACTCAACCCATCAATCCCGTCAGAATCCCAGTAAATCTTTTCTGCACTCTTAATAATATCCTTTCTATAATAGGGTGAGCAGAACTGCACACAGTATTCCAAGTGCGGTCTTACCAATGTCTTGTACAATTTCAACAAGACATTCCAAGTCCTGTATTCAATGTTCTGTCTGATGAAACCAAGCATGCCGAATGCCTTCTTCACCACTGTCCGCCAGTGACCCCACTTTCAAGGAGCTATGAACATATCTCTGTTCTGTAACTCTCCCCAATGCCCCCTCATTAACTGAGTAAGTCCTGCCCTGATTCAATCTATCAAAACGCATCACCTCACATTTGTCTACATTTGTCAGCCCTCTGGCCCAATTGATCAAGATCCCATGGCAATTGGTGATAACTTTCTTCACGGTCCATTATGCATCAATCTCGGTGTCATCTGCAAACTTACTAACCATGCCTCCTATATTCTCATCCAAATCATTAATATAAATGACAAATAACAGTGGGCCCAGCACCGATCCCTGAGGCTGGTCACAGGCCTCCAGTTTGAAAAACAAACCCTCTACAACCACCCTCTTCTGACAAGAAGCCAATTTTATATCCATTTAGATACCTCACCCTGGATCCCGTGA
This sequence comes from Carcharhinus amblyrhynchos, assembly GCF_965287045.1. Lineage (NCBI taxonomy): Eukaryota > Metazoa > Chordata > Chondrichthyes > Carcharhiniformes > Carcharhinidae > Carcharhinus > Carcharhinus amblyrhynchos. Next base: position 43,263,385 of record NC_137348.1, read on the forward strand.
GATTTAACCTTATGCAACAACCTGTCATGCAGTACCTTGTCAAAGGCCTTGCTAACGTCCATGTAGACAATATCAACTGCACTGCCCGCATCTACCTTCTTGGTTACCCCTTCAAAAAACTCAATCAAATTTGAGAGACATAATTTTCTATTCACAAAGCCATGCTGACTGTCCCTAATCAGCCCTTGCGTCTCTAAATGCCTATAGATCCTGTATCTCAAAATACCTTCCAACAATTTACCCACCACAGATGTGAGGCCTGTAGTTCCCAGGCTTTTCCCTGCAGCCCTTTTTAAACAAAGGCACAACATTTTCCACTCTCCAATCTTCAGGCACCTCATCTGTGACTATCGACGATTCAAATATCTTAGCTAGGGGACCTGCAATTTCCCTCCTAGCCTCCTACAACATCCTGGGATACACTTCATCCGATCCTGGGGATTTATCTAGCTTGATGCACTTAAAGACTTCCAGCACCACGTTCTCTGTAATATATACACTCAAGACACCACTATTCTATGTTCTATGTTCTATTCATTTCCTCAAGTTCCCAGTAAATTCTCAATACTAATGAGAAATATTCAATTAGGATCTCACCCATCTCTTGTGGATCTGCACATAGATGACCTTGCTGATCCTTAAGAGGCCCTACTCTCTCCCCTGTTACTCTTTTGCCCTTTATGTATTTGTAGAAGCTCTTTGGATTCTCTTTTGCTTTATCTGCCAATACAATCCCGTGTCCTTTTTGCCCTCTCGATTTTTCTTGTAACTTTACTCCTACACTCCCTATACTCTTCAAGGGATTCACTTGGTCTTAACTGCTATGCATGTTATATGCCTCTTTCTTCTTCTTGACCAGGGCCTCAATATCCTCAGCCTTCCAGCGTTCCCTACTTCTGTCAGCCTTGCCCTTTACGCCAAGAGGAATGCGTTTACCTTGAACACACTTCTGAAAGCGTGTCACTTACCAGATGTCCCTTTTGCCTTCCCACAGACTCCCCCAATCAACTTTTGAAAGTTCCTGCCTGATACCATCAATTGTCCTGTTGTTCCTCTTTGACTCGTGCAATGGGAACTATTGTTTCCCGATAGGACTCCAGTTCAATGCCTTCCCAAATGCAGAGACCTCTGACAGTGCAACACAAGGAAGTGTCGCACAGGGTGTTCCCCTGAAAGTTTGTCCTGTGCTCAAGCAGCACGTCCAAAGATTTCTGAAGGCAGCCGGGCAGGTAGATAAGGTGGTTAAGGCGACATATGGGAATGCTTACCTTTATTAGCTCAGGCACAGAAAACAATAGCAGGGAGAATATGATGGAGCTGTATAAAACGCTGGCTAGATTACTGGCCACCACACTATAGAAAGAATTCAATTTCACCAGAGGGTGTAAATGGGATTCATCAGGACATTCCCTGGACTGCAGCGTTTCAGCTATAAAGACAGAGGCTAGTTGGCTAGGATTGTTTTCCATAGGGCAGTGAAGGCGGAGGGGGATCTGACTGAGGTGCACAAAATTATGAGGGAGGTAGACAGAGCAGACAGGAAGGAGCTTTCTCTTTAATAGTCAATAACCGGGGGCATAGATTTAAGATAAAGAGGCAGGAGATTTAGAGGGAACTTGAGGAAAATCTTTTTCACCCAGAGGATGATGGGAATCTGGAACTCACTGTCTGAAAGGGTGGTAGAGGCAGGAACCCAAATGTTTAAGGAGTATTTAGACAAGCACTTGAAGCACGCAAGGCTACAGACCAAGTGCTGGAAAACGGGATTAGAATAGATAGGTGCCTGATGGCCAGCACAAACACGAAGGCCGAAGGGCCCTTTGCTGGGCTGTAAAGTTCAATGACAGTCAAGAGAGTAGAATCCCGGACGAAGAAATGTAGACTTGATACAGCATCAGAGCAGGAAGGGGCAAAAACATCATCGAGCAAGGAGAAACTTCAGCTCTAACTAGACAGCCAGTTTCCCTGCAGGACTGTAAGCTGCAGCTCAGAAAACAATACTTACATTTCTTTGTAGTCTCCACATCATCTCCTCTACGTTGGGCCGATGTGACTGCCTTGGAAGGAACAGAGAAATGAGAGGTCAAAATGTGAATTCATTCCTGGTTGAAAATAAATTGACATGGAAAAGCCCCACCTTTACCAATAACTGGTTAAACCAGTTTACAGAATCTCAGAATTGTTACAGCACAGGAGGAGGCCATTCGATCCATCGTGCCTGCACTAGTTTCCCAAATGAGCATCATGACTTAGTGCCTTTTCCCCGGATCACTGCACATTATTAGATAATTATTTGAATTGAAACATTCTCTTGAATGCCTCGATTGAACCGTCTCCATCACACTTCCAGGCAGAACATTCCAGAACCGAAAGAGAACTGGGTGAAAGAGATTTTTCCCTCATATCACATTTCCTTCATTTGCAAATCACTTGATCTGTGCCCTTTCAGTCTTGATTGTTTAAGGAGTGGGAACAGTTTCTATCTCCTCTACCCAGCCCCCTCATGATTTTGAGCATCTCTATCAAATCTCCTCTTAGCCTTCTCTCCAAGGAGAATAGTCCCAACCTCTCCAATCCATCCTCATAACTGAAGCTTCTCATCCCTGGAACTATTCTTGTAAATTTCTTCTGTAAACATTGATAGGATGCAAGGCTGGGCAGAGAAGTAGCAGATGGACTTCAACCCAGATAAATGTGTGGTGGTTCATTTTGGCAGGTCAAATAGAACATAGAACATAGAACATTACAGCGCAGAACAGGCCCTTCGGCCCACGATGTTGCGCCGACCAGTTACAAAAACAATGACCCACTAGCCTATACCAATCCCTTTTCGTCCATAAACCTATCCAGAGATCTCTTAAACGCCCCCAAACTAGACGCATTTACAACTGCAGCAGGCAGGGCATTCCAATCCTTCACCACCCGCTGGGTAAAGAACCTACCCCTGACATCCGTCCTGTAGCTACCCCCCCTTAATTTAAAGCCATGCCCCCTCGTGCTAGCTTTCTCCATCCGAGGAAAAAGGCTATCACTATCCACCCTATCTAAACCTCTAATCATCTTATATGTTTCAATAAGATCCCCTCTTAGCCGCCTAGGACCTCCCCACCATACCAGGCACCATCCTAGTAAACCTCCTCTGCACCCTCTCCAATGCCTCCACATCCTTCTTGTAATGCGGGGACCAGAACTGCACACAGTACTCCAAGTGCGGCCGCACTAGAGTAGTGTACAGTTGCAACATTACACTGCGACTCCTAAATTCAATCCCCCTACCAATAAACGCCAAGACACCGTACGCCTTCTTAACAACCTTATCTACTTGATTCCCAACTTTCAGGGATCTATGTACACACACACCTAGATCCCTCTGTTCATCCACACTATTCAAAGTCCTCCCGTTAGCCCTATACTCGACACATCTGTTGCTCCTACCAAAGTGAATTACCTCACACTTCTCCGCATTAAATTCCATCCGCCACCTCTCGGCCCAGCTCTGCAACCTATCTAAGTCTCCCTGCAGACTATGACACCCTTCCTCACAATCTACCACACCTCCAACTTTGGTGTCATCAGCAAATTTACTAATCCACCCAACTATACCCTCATCCAGATCATTAATAAAAATTACAAACAACAGTGGCCCCAAAACAGATCCCTGAGGCACACCACTCGTAACTGTACTCCATGATGAATATTTACCATCCACCACCACCCTCTGTCTCCTATCTGATAGCCAATTCCTGATCCAACTTCCTAGATTACCCACAATCCCATACATCTGCATTTTCTGCAGAAGCCTACCATGGTGAACCTTATCGAACGCCTTACTAAAATCCATGTATACCACGTCAACTGCCTTGCCCCCATCCACCTCTTTGGTCACCTTCTCAAAAAACTCAATAAGGTTAGTAAGGCACGACCTACCCGCTACAAAACCATGTTGACTATTTCTAATCAATTCATTACACTCCAAATAACTATAAATCCTATCCCTAATAATTTTTTCTAAAACCTTGCCCACAACAGAAGTAAGACTCACCGGTCTATAATTCCCGGCAAAGTCTCTGTTCCCCTTCTTAAACAATGGGACAACATTCGCGATCCTCCAATCCTCCGGGACTACACCAGAGACCAATGACGACCTGAAGATCTGAGCCAGAGGCTCTGCAATCACCTCTCTAGCCTCCCAGAGAATCCTAGGGTAGATCCCATCCGGACCAGGGGACTTATCTATTTTCAGCCCCTCAAGAATTTCCAGCACATCCTCTTTATCAACCGTAATACTGTCTATTTTACACCCCTGCAACCCAATGTCCTCCTCAGCTATATTCATGTCCCCCTGCGTGAACACCGAAGAGAAATATTGGTTCAATACTTCTCCAATCTCCTCCGGTTCCACACACAACTTCCCCCTGCTGTCTGTAACTGGCCCTAATCTTGCCCTGACCAACCTTCTGTTCTTGACATACCTATAGAACGCCTTAGGATTCTCCTTAATCCTATCAGCCAAAGTCTTCTCATGTCCTCTTTTAGCCCTTCTCAACTCACTCTTCAACTCCCTCCTAGCCAATCTAAAGCTTTCTAGTGCACTATCTGAGCCCTCCAATCTCATCCTAACATAAGCCTCCTTTTTCTTTTTAACCATCGACTCAACTCTTTTAGTGCACCACCGTTCCCTAGATCTACCAAATCCACCATGCCTGACAGGGACATACCTATCAAGGACTCGCAGTAGCTGCTCCTTGAAAAAACTCCACATTTCAGACGTTCCCAGTCCCTGTAATCCCCTAATCCAATCCATGCTTCCTAATTCACTCCTGATAGCCTCATAATCGCCCTTACCCCAGCTAAAATTGCTGACCCGAGGTTCATGCCTATCTCTTCCCATCACTAAGGTGAACGTAACCGAATTGTGGTCACTATCACCAAAATGCACACCAACTTCCAAGTCTAGCACCTGGTCTGGCTCATTTCCCAGCACCAAATCCAATATAGCCTCACCTCTAGTTGGCCTGTCTACATACTGAGACAAAAAACCTTCCTGCACGCTTTGTACAAACACTGACCCCTCTAGCGAGCTAGAACTATAGCAACTCCAATCAATATTCGTAAAGTTAAAGTCCCCCATAACAATTACCCTATTACTTTCACTCCTAACCAGGATTGTCTCCGCAATCCTTTCCTCAACCTCTCTAGAACTTTTAGGAGGTCTATAAAAGACTCCCAACAGGGTGACCTCTCCTCTCCTATTTCTAATCTCCGCCCATACTACCTCAACTGACAAGTCCTCATCAAACTTTCTCTCCGACACTGTGATACAGTCCTTGACTAGCAATGCTACCCCACCCCCCCTTCTACCTTCTTCTCTACTCCGACTAAAGCATTTGTACCCCGGAACCTGCAACATCCATTCCTGACCCTGCTCTATCCAAGTCTCAGAAATGGCCACAACATCAAAGTCCCAGGTACTGATCCACGCTGCAAGTTCATCCACTTTATTGCGAATACTCCTCGCATTAAAGTACACGCATTTCAAACCCTGCTCCGCCCCACCCCCACTATGCCGTGCCTTGCATTCCCCAACTATGCCCCCCTCACTTTCACCCCCTTTCCTCACTATCCCTCCCCCCCTCCGAATCAGTTTAAACCTTCCTGCATCGCTTTTGCAAATTTACCCCCCAGGATATTGATTCCCCTCTGGTTCAGGTGTAGACCATCCCTCTTATAGAGGTCCCACCTTCCCCAGAATGAGCCCCAATTGCTCAAGTACCTGAACCCCTCCCTCCTGCACCATCCCCTCAGCCACGAGTTCAAACTTTCCCTCTCCCTATTCCTCTCTAATCTATCCCTTGGCACAGGCAAGAGTCCAGATATAACTACTCTTTCTGACTTCGCCTTGAGTTTCCACCCCAACTCCATAAATCTTTGCTTAATATCCCCTTCCCTTAATCTCCCTATGTCATGTGTCCCCACATGAACTATAACTTGGGGTTGATCTCCCTCTCCCCTAAGAGTCCTGAATACTCTGTCCGATACATCCTGGACCCCAGCCCCTGGTAGGCAACACACCAGCCCAGAGTCCCTACCCTTACCTCCAACTCTCCTATCCGTCCCCATAACTGTGGAGTCCCCAATCACGAGGCCCAATCTCTTACCCCTAACCACCTGAGGCTTGCCAATAGGCTCACCCCCAGAGACCTGCTCCCTTTGGCTATCCCCAGTTGATTTCTCCTCAACTGTAGCCTCCAGGACCGAGAACCTATTTTGGAGGGGAACAGCCCCAGGGGATTGTCCCCCCAACTGCTTTTTGCCCCTCTTCCTGGCAGTGACCCAAGACTTATTCCTAGGAGTGACTATCTCCTTATAACTCCTTTCTATGTCCTGCTCCACTTCCCGAATTATACGGAGCTCCTCTAATTCCCCTTCCAGCTCCTTTACACGCTCCTCCAGAAACTGCAATCTAACACACTTCCCACAAGTAAAATCACCTGAAACACTGTGGGAGTCCCTCACTACATACATCCCACAGGAGATGCAGCTTACAGCCTGAACTGCCATCCCTGAATCAATTACCAGCAGAAAAGTAAAAATATATAAAAAAAAACTTCCCTCACACTTATAATTAGGTTAGAGGAGGTGGAAGGGTGGGATTCTCTACCAGTGTAGAGAATCAGGATGAAGAATATAATATTAAAGGTAAGACTCTTAGCAGTGTGGAAGATCAGAAGGATCTTGGGGTCTGGGTTCATAGGACTGTCAAATCGACTTCGCAGGTACAGGCTGTGGTTAAGGGGGCGTATGGTGTACTGGCCTTCATTAATCGAGGAATTGAGTTTAGGAGTCGGGAGATAATGCTGCAGCTGTATAAGGCCCTGGTCAGACCCCACTTGGAGTACTGTGCTCAGTTCTGGTCGGCTCAGTACAGGAAGGATGTGGAAGCCATTGAAAGGGTGCAGAGGAGATTTACAAGGATGTTGCCTGGATTGGGGGGCATGCCTTATGAGGATAGGTTGAGAGAGCTCGGTCTCTTCTCCTTGGAGGGAAGGATGAGAGGTGACCTGATAGAGGTGTATAAGATGTTGAGAGATATTGATTGGGTGGATTCGCAGAGGCTTTTTCCCAGGGCTGAAATGGCTGCCACAAAAGGACACAGGTTTAAGGTGCTGGGGAGTAGGTACAGAGGAGATGTCAGGGGTAAGTTTTTCACTCAGAGGGTGGTGAGTGAGTGGAATCAGCTGCCGGTGGTGGTGGTGGTGGAGGCAGATTCGATAGGGTCTTTTAAGAGACTTCTGGATGAGTACATGGGGCTTAGTAGGATTGAGGGTTATAGGTAAGCCTAATAGGTAGAGATGTTCGGCACAACTTGTGGGCCGAAGGGCCTGTTTGTGCTGTAGTTTTTCTATGTTCTATTTCTCCAATGTGTTCACATCCTTCCTACAGTGTGGCACCCAGAACTGAACACAGTACTCTGAGATCTAACTCGTGTCTTGTACACATTCAGCATTACCTCCTTACTCTTGTACTCTATGCCCCTATTAATAAAGCCCAGAATACTGTATGTTTTATTAACTGCCCCTGTCCTGCCACCTTCAATGAGCTATCCACAGGTACACTCTGCTCCTGCATCCCTTTTAGAATTTTACCCCCTTGTTATATTGTCTGTCCATGTTATTCCTGTCAGAGTGCATCACCTCAACCTTTTGCATTGAATTTCATCTACCACCTATCCATCCACTGCACCAACCCGTCTTTTCAAGTTTTACACCGTCCTCCTGACAGGTTACATTTAAGGTCATGGAATTGTAGAATCTTACAGCATACCAAGAGGCCACTCACCGCATCTGTTTATTCTCACTCCCCATGCCCTTTAGCATTCCCCACTTCTTACTGAAACAGTCACTGGGCCAATCTAACCCACCAAACCCCATCTCTCCTGGCTGAACTTGTCCTCACATTTTAAACTTTTCCTTCAACTCTATTCACTTCCTCCAGGTCAAAAGGTGTTGCCCCAGTAACAGCCCTGTCATTGTCAAAGGATTGAGATCCCCCACTGATCCATTTTGGGATTAGACTGTGTCACACTGTGGTCATTAAGCCCCGCACCACACTTCTACAGCTGGCCTTTCAGACAGCTGACATAACTCTCTCAGTCATTCCCTTCGTGCCTCAGCTCCTGTTTCTCTCTTGTACATTTGTGAAGTAACTGAGACTGTGCCTTTAGGCAAAAGATAGAAGTGACTATTAGATCAGGAATGTGTTCTCTGTCAGAAGCACACGGTGACCGCACAGGCAGTCATTCTACCCTCAGAATCAGTGCCAGTTTTCTGCAGCAGTTTATTACGGAGCCCACGCTCTCCCTTCCAGTATTGAACTATTCCATTTTGAAAGTGACAATGAAACCTGGCTGCGATTGGGAATAAATGACCTGAATGTGTACTGGAGGCAGGTCATCTTTAGTGCTGTTACTAATCACCATGGATCTGTGCCCTCTGATTCTCAAGCCTTCCACCAATGGAACAGTGTCTCTTTCAGTCCAAATCTCTCATGATTTTGAATTCCTGTGTGAAATCTACCCATACCCTTCCCTACTCCCAAAAACACACCTAGCTTCTCAGTCCTTCAACAAGACCCTCACTCCTGGAACTATTCTAGTAAAACCTCTCTCCAACTGCTCTAAGTTCAGAAACAATAAAAAGTACTTGTGTGTACAGGTCAGTCACCGTACAACACTGGGGTACAGTGCCGGTGGGGACGGGTCAGTCACCGTACAACACTGGGGTACAGTGCCGGTGGGGACGGGTCAGTCACCGTACAACACTGGGGTACAGTGCCGGTGGGGACGGGTCAGTCACCGTACAACACTGGGGTACAGTGCCGGTGGGGACGGGTCAGTCACCGTACAACACTGGGGTACAGTGCCGGTGGGGACGGGTCAGTCACCGTACAACACTGGGGTACAGTGCCGGTGGGGACGGGTCAGTCACCGTACAACACTGGGGTACAGTGCCGGTGGGGACGGGTCAGTCACCGTACAACACTGGGGTACAGTGCCGGTGGGGACGGGTCAGTCACCGTACAACACTGGGGTACAGTGCCGGTGGGGACGGGTCAGTCACCGTACAACACTGGGGTACAGTGCCGGTGGGGACGGGTCAGTCACTGTATAACACTGGGGTACAGTGCCGGTGGGGACGGGTCAGTCACCGTACAACACTGGGGTACAGTGCCGGTGGGGACGGGTCAGTCACTGTATAACATGATATGGAGATGCCGGTGTTGGACTGGAGTAGGCACAGTAAGAAGTCTCACAACATCAGGTTAAAGTCCAACAGTTTTATTTGTTAGCACAAGCCACAAGCTTTCAAAGTACTGCCCCTTTATCAGGTGATTGGGAGTAGTGTTCACAAACAGTGCATATGTAAACAAACCCAATTTACAAGATCATGGTTGGAATGTGAGTCTTTACAGGTAATCAAGTCTTAAAAGGTACAGACAATGTGAGTGGAGAGAGGGTTAAGCACAGGTTAAAGAGATGTGTATGGTCTCCAGCCAGGACAGTTAGTGAGATTTTGCAAACCCAGGCAAGTCGTGGGGGGTTACAGATAGTGTGACATGAACCCAAGATCCTGGTTGAGACCGTCCTCACGTGTGCGGAACTTGGCTATCAGTTTCTGCTCAGCGACTCTGCGCTGTCATGTGTCATGAAGGCTGCCTTGGAGAACGCTTACCCAAAGATCAGAGGCCGAATGCCTGTGATCGCTGAAGTGTACCCCAACAGGAAGAGAAAACTCTAGACAATATTGGCCAAATTGCAAGAGTATGTACCGTGTACCTGGTGGATGGTGTTCTCGTGTGAGATGATGGTATCCATGTCGATGATCCGGCAGGTCTTGCAGAGGTTGCTGTGGCAGGGTTGTGTGGTGTTGTGATCACTGATCTCCTGAAGGCTGGTAGTTAGCTATGGACAATGTTTGAGGTTGTGCGATTGTTTGAAGGCAAGAAGGTGAGGGTGGCCTTGGTGAGACGTTCATCTTCAAAGACATATTGAAGGCTCCAGATAAGATGTTGTAGTTTCTCCGTTCCGGGGAAGTACTGGACGACGAAGGGTACTCTGTCTGCCGTGTCCCATGTTTGTTTTCTGAGAAGGTCGGTGTGGTTTTTCGCTGTGGTGCATCGGAACTGTCGATCGATGAGTCAGGCGCCATATCCTGTTCTTACGAGGGCATCTTTCAGCGTCTGGAGGTGTTTGTTACTGTCCTCCTCATCTGAGCAGATCCTGTGCACACAGAGGGCTTGTCCATAGGGGATGGCTTCTTTAATGTGTTTAGGGTGGAAGCTGGAGAAGTGGAGCATTGAGAGGTTATCTGTGGGCTTGCGGTACAGTGAGGTGCTGAGGTGGCCGTCCTTAATGGAGATGCGTGTCCTTAAGAACACAACCGATTCTGGAGAGTAGTTCATGGTGAGTCTGATAGGGGGGTGGAACTTGTTGATGTCATCATATCATTGTTACAGCGATTGTTCACCATGAGTCCAAAGGAAGAAAATATCATCAATGTATCTAGTGTATAGCATCGGTTGAAGGTCCTGTGTGGTGAAAAAGCCTTGTTCAAACCTGTGCACGAAGATGTTGGCATATTGAGGTGCAAATTTGGTTCCAATGGCTGTTTCATGTGTCTGGATGAAGAACTGGTTGTTGAAGGTGAAGACATTGTGGTCCAGGATGAAGCGGATGAGTTGTAAAATTGCATCTGGAAACTGGCAGTTGTCGGCGTTGAGTACTGAGGCAGTTGCAGCAATGCCATCGTTGTGGGGGATGCTGGTGCAGAACGCTGAGATATCAGATGTGACAAGGAGTGCTCCTAGTTCAACTGCTCCATGTGTGCCGAGTTTCTGTAGGAAGTCCGTGGTGTCACGACAAAAGCTGGGGGTTCTTTGTACAATGGGTGTCAGGATACCCTCAACATAGCCAGAGAGGTTCTCGCACGGGTCCCATTGCCCAATACAATGGAACGGCCGGGTGTGTTGGCCTTGTGTATGTTCGGGAGGCAGTAGGGATCTCCAATGCAGGGAGTACATGGGATGAGAGCTCAGAGGGTGCTCTGAAGGTCCTGATCAAAGGTCTTGATCAGTCTGTTTAATTGAAGGGTGTGTTCTTTGGTCAGATTTGGGGTAACTGTCTGTAGTGTTCCTTATTGTTCAATTGTCGGTACATTTCTTTACAGTAATCCGTTCTATTCAGTATGAAGGTAGCCCCTCCTTTGTCTGCTGGTTTGAAGACAATGATGCGGTTTGTCTTGAGAATACGGACGGCGTTGTATTGTGCTTGGGTGACATTCGGGGCTGTGAGTCACGACACACAACGCAGATTCGCTGAGCAGAGACAGATAGCCAAGTTCCGCACACACGAGGACGGCCTCAACTGTGAACTTGGGTTCATGTCACACTATCTGTAATCCCCATGACCTGCCTGGGCTTGTAAAATCTCACTAACTGTCCTGGCTGGAGACAATACACATCTCTTTAACCTGTGCTTAACCCTCTCGCCACTCACATTGTCTGTACCTTTAAGACTTGATCACCTATAAAGACTTGCAGTCCAACCATTATCTTGTAAATTGAGTTTGTGTCTTTATATGCCCTGTTTGTGAACAGAACTCCTCACTCACCTGATGAAGGGGCAGTGCCCCGAAAGTTTGTGGCTTGCGCTATCAAATAAACCTGTTAGACTTTAATCTGGTGTTGTGAGACTTGTTACTGTATAACATACAATACAGTAGAGATGGAGATGGGTCTATCACTGTACAACACTGGGGTACAGTCCTGGTGGGGACAGGTCTGTCACTGTATAACACTGGGGTACAGTCCTGGTGGGGACGGGTCTGTCACTGTATAACACTGGGGTACAGTCCTGGTGGGGACAGGTCTGTCACTGTATAACACTGGGGTACAGTCCTGGTGGGGACAGGTCTGTCACTGTATAACACTGGGGTACAGTCCTGGTGGGGACAGGTCTGTCACTGTATAACACTGGGGTACAGTCCTGGTGGGGACAGGTCTGTCACTGTATAACACTGGGGTACAGTCCTGGTGGGGACGGGTCTGTCACTGTATAACACTGGGGTACAGTCCTGGTGGGGACAGATCTGTCACTGTATAACACTGGAATATTGGTGGTACAGCCTATTATAGTACAGTACACTGGTAAGGTGTATGAGTGCACAAGCTGCTGCAATAGATGAAGATTTAAGCTTCAGGAAGTATTCAGTTGTCCTCGACAGTGACTAAGGTACAAATGAGCATGTGGAACAATCAGGGAAGGCACAATTTATACAGTCAATATTCAATGGTAGAAACCCATCAGCACCGCCATTGAGCATGGGCTCACCAAACAAAGCTACTTCTAACGGAGTGGACACTGAAAGACTGGTGCTGTATCTAGACATCTGTTACAATGCAGAAGTCATTATGCATGGAGGCACATTGTTGTGACTCTGTATCTAACCCCGTGCTGTATCTGTCCTCGGAGTGTTTGATAGGGGACAGTGTAGAGGGAGCTTTACTCTGTATCTAACCCCGTGCTGTACCTGTCCTGGGAGCGTTTGATGGGGGACAGTGTAGAGGGAGCTTTACTCTGTATCTAACCCCGTGCTGTACCTGTCCTGGGAGTGTTTGATGGGGACAGTGTAGAGGGAGCTTTACTCTGTATCCAACCCCGTGCTGAACCTGTCCTGGGAGTGTTTGTTATCAGCACAGGTTGGCTCAAGTGGGAAGTATATCCCTCCCTCTTGTTCACGTCAACAGTACAGGTGATAAACTTGCTGTTTATTCAGGCCACAAGAATAAAAAACATGCGTTTCCTTCCCATTGGGATCAGAGAGAATCCCGAGGGAGAGACAGCAGTACGTCAACACTGGGCTCTCCCTGTGCCTGGAAAACAATCTGGAGCTGGAGCTCTGGGAGCGATGGACAGTGTGGCAGCAGGGTGGTACAGTGGGGTAGCAGGGCGGTACAGTGGGGTAGCAGGGCGGTACAGTGGGGTAGCAGGGCTGCCTCTCAGTGCCAGGGACCCAGGTTCGATTCCCAGCCTGGGTCAGTGTCCATGCTGAGATAATACATTCTCCCTGTGTCTGCCTGGGTTTCCTCCCCCAGTCTGGGTTAGGGTGGATTGGCCATGGTGACTGTGTGGGGGTTATGGGGATGTTGGGGGGGGGGGGGGGGGGGGGTTGTTATGGGGATGTTGGGGGGGGTTGTTACGGGGATGTTGGGGGGGGGTTGTTACGGGGATGTTGGGGGGGGGGGTTGTTATGGGGATGTTGGGGGGGGGGGTTGTTATGGGGATGTTGGGGGGGGGTTGTTATGGGGATGTTGGGGGGGGGGTTGTTATGGGGATGTTGGGGGGGGGTTGTTACGGGGATGTTGGGGGGGGGTTGTTATGGGGATGTTGGGGGGGGTTGTTACGGGGATGTTGGGGGGGGTTGTTACGGGGATGTTGTGGGGGGGGGTTGTTATGGGGATGTTGTGGGGGGGGGTTGTTATGGGGATGTTGGGGGGGGTTGTTACGGGGATGTTGTGGGGGGGGTTGTTATGGGGATGTTGGGGGGGGGGGTTGTTACGGGGATGTTGGGGGGGGGTTATGGGGATGTTGGGGGGGGGGTTGTTATGGGGATGTGGGGGGGGGTTGTTATGGGGATGTGGGGGGGGGGGTTGTTATGGGGATGTTGGGGGGGGGTTGTTATGGGGATGTTGGGGGGGGGTTGTTACGGGGATGTTGGGGGGGGGTTGTTACGGGGATGTTGGGGGGGGGTTATGGGGATGTTGGGGGGGGGGTTGTTATGGGGATGTGGGGGGGGGTTGTTATGGGGATGTGGGGGGGGGGTTGTTATGGGGATGTTGGGGGGGGGTTGTTATGGGGATGTTGGGGGGGGGTTGTTATGGGGATGTTGGGGGGGGGGTTGTTACGGGGATGTGGGGGGGGGGTTGTTACGGGGATGTGGGGGGGGGGGTTGTTATGGGGATGTTGGGGGGGGTTGTTATGGGGATGTCGGGGGGGTTGTTACGGGGATGTTGGGGGGGGGGTTGTTATGGGGATGTTGGGGGGGGGGTTGTTATGGGGATGTGGGGGGGGTTGTTATGGGGGGTCTGGGGCAGACACTCTGTCAGAGTCAGTACAGCCTCAATGGGCCGAGTGGCCTCGTGCTGTAGGGGTTGTTCACTCACTCAGAGCCCCCGGGGGTGAGGAGTGGGGGCGGCTCCCTGTCCCTGACCCCCCCCGGCTCTCTCTCTGCCCCCCCCCGGTACCTGTTTGCTTTTAGCCTGCGCCGCGCTCGGCCCTTTCTTCCTCAGCACCGTCACTGTGTCCCACTCACTCTCCGCCATCTTCCCCGCGCACACTGCGCAGCCGCGGCCCCGCCCTTTATTACACGCACCGAACCCCGGCCAATCAGAGACAGGGAACGCCGCAGCCAATCAGAGACAAGGAACCTCCCGGCCAGTCAGAGACAGGGAAACCCCCCTGACCAATCAGAAACAGTGAACCCTTCGGCCAATCAGAGACAGGGAATCTCCTGACCAATCAGAGACAGGGAGTCCCTCAGCCAGTCAGAGACAAGGAATGCCCCGACCAATCAGAGACAAGGAAACCCCCAGCCAATCACAGATAGGAAGCAATGCATGCCTCGCTGGGGGTAGGATCCATTCCCAATGTCAGCAGATCCCCTTAGGGAGAGGATCCCATTCCCAATGGCAGCAGATCCCCTTAGGGAGGGGATCCCATTCCCAATGGCAGCAGATCCCCTTAGGGAGAGGATCCCATTCCCAATGTCAGCAGATCCCCATAGGGAGAGGATCCCATTCCCAATGGCAGCAGATCCCCTTAGGGAGGGGATCCCATTCCCAATGGCAGCAGATCCCCTTAGGGAGAGGATCCCATTCCCAATGTCAGCAGATCCCCATAGGGAGAGGATCCCATTCCCAATGTCAGCAGATCCCCATAGGGAGAGGATCCTATTCCCAATGGCAGCAGATCCCCATAGGGAGAGGATCCTATTCCCAATGTCAGCAGATCCCCATAGGGAGAGGATCCCATTCCCAATGTCAACAGATCTTCATAGGGAGAGGATCCCATTCCCAATGTCAGCAGATCTTCATAGGGAGAGGATCCATTCCCAAAATCAGCAGATCCCCGTAGGGAGAGGATCCCATTCCCAATGTCAGCAGATCCCCGTAGGGAGAGGATCCTATTCCCAATGTCAGCAGATCCCCATAGGGAGAGGATCCCATTCCCAATGTCAGCAGATCTTCATAGGGAGAGGATCCATTCCCAAAGTCAGCAGATCCCCGTAGGGAGAGGATCCATTCCCAAAGTCAGCAGATCCCCGTAGGGAGAGGATCCCATTCCCAATGTCAGCAGATCCCCGTAGGGAGAGGATCCCATTCCCAATGTCAGCAGATCCCCGTAGGGAGAGGATCCATTCCCAATGTCAGCAGATCTCGTTTGACAAGGTACCTCACAAGAGGTTATTGCAGAAGGTCGAGGGACATGGAGTTGGGGGTAGGGTGTTAGCATGGATAGAGGATTGGTTGTCAAATAGGAGGCAGAGAGTGGGGGTCAACGGGTGCTATTCGGATTGGCGGATGGTGACTAGTGGAGTGCCCCAGGGGTCGGTGCTGGGGCCTCAGCTATTTACCATTTATATAGGTGATCTGGAGGAGGGAACCGAGTGTATGGTGTCGAAATTTGCTGATGACACCAAGATTGGGGGAACGGCAAATTGTGCGGAGGGTGTGGAGAGTCTGCAGAAGGATCTAGATAGGCTGGGCGAATGGGCCAGGAAATGGCAAATGGAATTTAATGTTGGCAAGTGTGAGGTGGTCCACTTTGGTAGGAAGAATGGTAGGAAGGACTATTACTTACGTGGCGAAAAACTGCAGCAGGCGACGGTGCAGAGGGACCTCGGGGTCCTTGTGCATGAGTTGCAAAAACCCAGCTTGCAGGTGCAGCAGGTGGTCAGGAAGGCGAATGGGATGCTGGCCTTCATAGCGAGGGGGATTGAATATAAAAGTAGGGAGGTCTTGCTGCAACTGTATAGGGCACTGGTGAGGCCGCAGCTGGAGTACCGTGTGCAGTTTTGGTCATTGCACTTACGCAAGGATATTTTGGCCTTGGAGGGAGTGCAGAGGAGGTTTACTAGACTGATACCGGAGTTGAGGGGGTTGAACTATGAGGAGAGGCTGAATAAACTAGGCTTGTACTCGTTAGAGTTTAGAAGAATGAGGGGAGATCTCATTGAGACGTATAAGATGATGAATGGGATGGATAGGATAGAGGTGGAGAGACTCTTCCTGCTCAGAAAGGACAGTAGGACTAGGGGGCACAGCCTCAAGATAAAGGGGGGGCGGTTTAGATCAGAGTTGAGGAGGAACTTCTTCACTCAAAGGGTGGTGAATCTCTGGAATTCTCTGCCCGTTGAAGTGGTGGAGGCTGCCTCGCTAAATATTTTTAAGAAGCGGGTTGATGGGTTCTTGATAAGAGAGGGGATTAAGGGTTATGGGGAGAGGGCGGGAAAGTGGAACTGAGCCACGACAGATCAGCCATGATCTTATTGAATGGCGGGGCAGGCTCAAAGGGCTAGATGGCCTACTCCTGCTCCTATTTCTTATGTTCTTATGTATCTCCATAGGGAGAGGATCCATTCCCAATGTCAGCAGATCTCCATAGGGAGAGGATCCATTCCCAATGTCAGCACATCCATGTAGGGAGAGGATCCATTCCCAATGTCAGCAGATCCATGTAGGGAGAGGATCCATATAGGAAGGGGTATCGAGTAAAAGAGCTGGCGTCTAATGCTACAGTTGTATAGAACGTTGGTTAGGCCGCATTTGGAGAACAGCGTCCAGTTCTGGTCACTTTACTACCGGAAGGACGTGGAGACCCTGGAGAGAGTGCAGAGGAGGTTTACCAGGATGCTGCCTGGTATAGAAGGACTGGGGTATGAGGAAAGATTGGGTAAACTGGGACTCTTTTCCTTAGAAAGACGGAGATTAAGGGGGGATCTGATAGAGGTGTATAAGTTAATGAAGGGTATAGATAAACAGTGGCAGGCTTTTTCCTAGATTGGAGACAAATATCATGAGGGGCCACGGGCTTAAGGTGAGGGGGGAAAGGTATAATTTGGATGCTAGAGGGAGGTTTTTCACACAGAGGGTTGTGGGGGTATGGAATGCACTGCCAAGTAAGGTGGTGGAGGCAGGTACGCTGGAGTTGTTTAAGGTTTACGTAGATAGACACATGAGTGAAACAGGGATGGAGGGTTATAGGAGACTGTTTTAAATAAGGATCGGAGCCTCGGGATGTTCCTGGAAATCTAATGCGACGTGTTGATGTTTTGTCTCTTTTACTCCGCAGGTGTGTCAGTCCACCTTGTTGTCTAACGAGGGGCATACACACGGTGGGTCGTGCGTGGGCTGCTCTTGGATGTTTTGAGAGTAGCCTAGAAGTTCACGTCGTTTGTGTATGCTTAAAACTGGACCAGCAGATGGGCACCACAACAGCTCAGTGACTATCACTGTTAGCTGTGCAGACACATGGATTTGGGCCGGTGTCTGTGGGAGTTTGCGCATTCTCCCCGTGCTTGCGTGGGTTTTCTCCAGGTGCTCCGGTTTCCTCCCACACCCCAAAGATGTGCTCTTAGGCTGATTGGTGTAACAAATTGTCCCTAAATTATCCTCCCCTGAATCTGGTTTCCAATGGGGGTACCATAAGCATAAACATGGGTCAAGGGTGGAGGAGGAAAAGCACAATGTTGAAATGGCGGCGTGGGCTCGTTGGGCCGAAGGGCCTGTTTCCCGTGCTGTGTTGTTCTTTGTTGTGCCTGCCACACAGTCTGTTTTAATCCTTATACAGTGGACACATAACTACGAGTAGACGTCTTATTAGTACAACCAATATTTATTTAAGACAATCAATAATCACCCACCCAACCAACAATAAGTTATCTTACAGAAAATACTAGAGTTCAAGTAGAATACAAGACCTTGATTTAACTTTGTGTGACTGGCAAATACCCAAGCAGATACTGCCCGTTATCTGTGGGCTGGTCTCGGTCGTCCCTCTGCGGAGTCTGGTCCTTTGGTCTGGTCTGGCACTCTGGCTCTGGTGGTCTTTCTCTCCTCATGTTGATTGTCGCTGTCGATAGTTACCGTTGTTGTTGTAGCTCGTTTGCGGGGTCAGAGAGCTTCTTCTGTTGCGCAGAAGCTTTTATCTCTCCCTGGTTTCATGTCCTTTTAGGGCGGTCTCCTAATTCTTGTCAATCGATCGGTCAGGACTTGATCACTCTGATCGAGAAAAGTCCAATCAGGTGCTGCCACACCGATCTCTGGGTGTGTACCCAACGTCACGATGTGGCGATGCCAGCGTTGGACTGGGGTAAACACAGTAAGAAGTCTCACAACACCAGGTTTCAGTCCAACCAGTTTATTTGATAGTGAACCCACAAGCTTTCAGAAACAGTGTTCCTTGTACCCAACGACCATGCCTGTAGGTGCTGGAGGCACATACTTCCCTCCCAAATAAGGGGTTAAGGTAAACAAGTATTTGACCACAAAGTGTCCATTCTCTTTGGGGTGGCCTATTTCCTGTGTATTCAGTTGTTTGACTTTCAGCCTGTTCCGCTCTGTCTTTTAGGTGGCAGCTGCTGTTTTAGTTCTTGCCCAATTGTCCCAGAGTACTTTACAAATCACCATTTTAGGTGACCCGTTTGGCCACAGCAGGATTGCATTGAATGTAACGGATGTCATCCTGAGTGTAAAATAGATCCAATTTCCGAAAGAGAGTAGATTCAATCTTGCAGGTGAGATAGATCCCACCATTGAGCAGCTATCCTAAGATTCAGAGCCCTCGCTGGGCTTGGTAAAGACACAGCTTGTGTTGACGTCTTTCCTGTAATGTTTACATGCAGTGCTACTTATCACTAAGGTGAAGTGGACTTTAGCACATTTATGGTATCAACAGTGAGACTGATTGCTCCTTCAGCTGTAGCAAAACACTCTCACTTAGGGTTGATTATGGCGAGCGTTAGTGTGACGAAGCCCATAGAAAGGATATATTTCCCACAAAACAATGGATGCCAAATTGCTACCATCTTGTCTTATTGCCTCTCCATATCTCTGAACTGTCTTCCTTAACTGTTTCCCAATGCGACCATGAAAGTACTCAAGTTATACATCCTGTCGTTTAAGCAAATAATTAAAGTCAACTAAATTCGAGTTATTATTTTCACACGTCAGTACACAATGAAAAATAGCGTTACACACTATACAAAGCATACCATTCATAAAGTATATAGAGGAGAAAGAAAGGAGAGAGTGCAGAATAAAGCGTAACAGTCATAGCTAGGCTGTAGAGAAAGATCAACTTAATATAAGGTTGGTCCATTCAAAAGTCTGATAGCAGCAGGGAAGAAGCTGTTTTTGAGTCGGTTGGTAGTGACATCAGATTTTGTACAATCTTCCCAATGAAAGAAGGTGGAAGAGAGAATGTCCAGGGTGGTGGGGTCTTTGATTATGCTGGCTGCTTTCCAAGGCAGCAGGAAGTGTAGACAGAATCAATGGATGGGAGGCTGGTTTGCGTGACGTTCACACCCTTTGTATTTTCTCGCTGCCTTGGGCAGAGCAGGAGCCATACCAAGCTGTGATACATCTGGAAAGGATCTGGTGCATTAGTAAAAACTGCTATGAGACATAGCTGACAGGTTGAATTTCCTTAGCTTCCTGAGAAAGTAGGGTCATTGATATGGCTTTCTTAACCATAGTGTCAGCCTGGGGGAACCAGGACAGGTTGTTGGTGATCTGGACAACT
Organism: Carcharhinus amblyrhynchos; assembly: GCF_965287045.1. NCBI lineage: Eukaryota > Metazoa > Chordata > Chondrichthyes > Carcharhiniformes > Carcharhinidae > Carcharhinus > Carcharhinus amblyrhynchos. Next base: position 43,283,243 of record NC_137348.1, read on the forward strand.
AGAAACATAAAAGTCTCATTCATTTCCACTTCATTCCCATTGATGTGGACACGGACATGTCACCCACTACGCTTCCACGAGTCAAAGGCTATCTCATTGAGGGAGAGATTACTGTTGTTGCCCTAGTTCACCAGATTCTCTGTATCTTTTCTGTACTTTGTCTCATCTTTGTTTTAAATCCAACCCACTACAGTGGTGGTATGAGCAAACATGAAAATGGAAATGGAGTGGAAATTGGTCACAGAATATAGGTGTATAAGGAGTATAGTAAGTAAAAGTGAACCAAACCCTGATGCATCCTAGGAGTGAAAAGTTTTAAACCATTTCATTCAAAGTCTCTACTTAATGCAATTTTCCAAACCACAGACCAGAAACAAAATCTAAAAGACTCAATTATTTGATATCAAAGTTCCAATCTTATCTATCTCACAGATTACAATCTAAAGCGAAACTATTCTTCCGAGAGATTTTAGCTCCAGTTTTTCCATCCCGGTATTTCCAGCATGTCAGATGAGACTTAAAACTTTCTTTAAAATGATTCCAATATTGGAATCAAAGATGATTGATGAGGTTAGGGGGCCTTTGACAAAATCCCTCACGGCAGACTGGTGCAGAAGGTGAAGTTGCATGGGATCAGAGTGAGCTAACAAGGTGGATACAGAACTGGCTCGGTCAAAGACAGAGGGTAGCAGTGGAAGGGTGTGTTTCTGAATGGAGGACTGTGACAAGTGGCGTTCCTCAGGGATCAGTGCTGGGACCTTTGCTGTTTGTAATATATATAAACAATTTGGAGGAAAATGTAACTGGATTGATTAGTAAGTTTGCGGACGACACAAAGGTTGGTGGATTTGCGGATAGCGACGAGGACATCAGAGGATACAGCAGGATATAGATCAGTTGGAGACTTGGGCGGAGAGATGGCAGATGGAGTTTAATCCAGACAGATGTGAGGTAATGCATTTTGGAAGGTCTAATACAGATAGGAAATATACAGTAAATGGCAGAACCCTTAAGAATATTGATAGGCAAAGGGATCTGGGTGTACAGGTATGCAAGTCACAAAGTGGCAATGTAGGTGGAGAAGGTAGTCAAGAAGGCATACGGCTTGCCTTCATTGGCTGGAATATTGAGTTTTAAAATTGGCAAGTCATGTTGCAGCTTTATAGAACCTTAGTGAGGCCGCACTTGGAATATAGTGTTCAATTCTGGTCACCACACTACCAGAAGGAGGTGGAGGCTTTGGAGAGGGTACAGAAAAGATTTACCAGGATGTTGCCTGGTATGGGAGGGCATTAGCTATTAGGAGAGGTTGGAGAAACTTGGTTTGTTCTCACTGGAACGACAAAGGTTGAGGGGAGACCTGATAGAAGTCTACAAGATTATGAGAGACATGGACAGAGTGGATAGTCAGAAGCTTTTTCCCAGGGTGGAAGAGTCAATTACTAGGGGGCACAGGTTTAGGGTGTGAGGGGCAAGGTTTAAAGGAGATGTACGAGGCAGATTTTTTTTTTACACAGAGAGTAGTGGGTGCCTGAAACTCGTTGCTGGGGGAGGTAGTGGAAGCGGATACGATAGTGACTTTTAAGGGGCATCTTGACAAGTTTATGAATAGGATGGGAATAGAGGGATATGGTCCCTGGAAGGGTTTTAGTTAAGTCGGGCAGCATGGTCAGTGCAGGCTTGGAGGGCTGAAGGGCCTGTTCCTGTGCTGTAATTTTCTTTGTTCTTTGTATTAGAATAGCTAAATAGCTCAAATAGCCCAGAATAATTAATCCTAGATTTTAATAATTGTTGACTGCATCTAAAAAAGAATTGTCCTTATTATACATGGAGTATAGCGAAGATTCACCCGGCTAATTAGCAGGATAACAGGTCCATTATATGAGGAGAGACTAGGTTAGGATTAAGTTAGGAGAGGAGATCTCCTAGAAACTTATAAAATTCCAGCAGGGTTAAACAGTCTGTCATGTGGGACCTTGTCAAACATCTTGCTAAAATCCATGTAGACAACATCCACTGCCCTATGGTCATTCATCCTCTTGGTCACTTCCTCAAAGAATTCAATCAAATTTGCAAGGCATGACCTTTCCTTAACAAAGCCACGCCAACTATCCTTCAGCAAAGATGTTTCCAATGGCAGGGAATCCAGCACTAGGGATCATAGTTTGAGGATAAGAGGTAAACCTTTTAGAACTGAGGTGAGGGGAGATGTCTTCACCCAGAGAGTGGTGAATGTGTGGAATTCACTACCACAGAAAGTAGTTGCGGCCAACATGTGTGATTTCAAGAAGAAATTACCACTTGGGTCTAAAGGGATATGGGGAAGGGTTCACGAAGGGGTGCAAAGAAAATGCCAAACAATTATATGCCAGTTACTCTTAACGGTGGGCAAATTGTTAGAATCAGTCCTGAAAGATAAACTGTCACGTTGAAAGACATGAACTAATTGGGGATGATCAGCATGGATTTCTTAAGGAAAAGTCATGTCTTACAAACTTGATTGAATTCTTTAAAGAAGTGACAAGGAGGATCGATGAGGGTAGTGAGTGGATGTTGTCTACATGGACTTTAGCAAGGTGTTTAATAAGGTCCCACAGGTAGATTGGTCAAAAAATAAAAGCCCATGGGATACAGGGTAATGTGGCAAACTGGATAAAAAGTTGGCTTGGTAACAGGAAACAAAGGGTAATGGCCGATAGCTGCCCTTGCGAATGGAAAGCTGTTACAGGTGATGCTCCACAGGGCTGTGTTGGGACCCTTGCAGTGTGCGTTATATATTAAAATGATTTGAACTTGAATGTGGAGGCCACAATTGGGAAAATTGCAGATGACACAAAGGTTGGCTGTGTGGTGGAGGTGGTTTGGGGTTGTTTTCATAGAACTTCACCACCATCATAGAATCCCTACAGTACAGAAAGAGGCCATTTGGCCCAACGAGTCTGCACCAACCACAATCCCATTTCCCTACATGTTTACCCACTAATCCCTCTAACTTATGCATCTCAGGACACTAAGGACAATTTTTTAGCATGGCCAACCAATCTAACCTGCACATCTTTGGACTGTGGGAGGAAACTGGAGCACCCGGAGGAAACCCACACAGACACGAGGAGAATGTGCAAACTCCACACAGACAGTGACCCGAGCCAGGAATCCTGTTCCTTGGAACAGAGAAGGCTGAGAGGTGACATGGTCTCTCCTTATAGCTCAAATGCTCCATCTCAGGAGGTATTGCTGTCCCCTCCCCGTCCCCCACTCCCACTGCATCCTTGTCCTCCCTTTGCTCACACCCCCTGCACCCTCCCACTCCATCACGACTGTGCCCCTCGTCCCTGCCTCACTCCTGCTCTCACCACTGACCCTATGCTCCTGCTCCCTTTCCCTCAATCCCCACCCCTGCTCCTTCCCCCTTCCATACGCCTACCCCCTCTCACCGCCTCATTCCATGCTCCCAAACCCTCCTCGCTCTGCACGAGCAGTCTTACCCACTCTCCTGCCCCCCTCTCCTCACCCCACTTCACCACCCTCACACATTCCTCATTCCACACCCTGGCTCCACTCACCTTGCTGTCCTTCCCATCTCACCTCAATCTGCACCCCCGTTCTCACCTTCATTCCATGATCCCTCACACTTAAGCCTCCCCCCTCCCCCCACTGGTCTACCCTTCCGTCCCCCCAAACCGGTCTCCCCATTCCCCTCCCCCACGCTCTCTGCAGCTGTTTTTACTCCTCTCCAGGCTGACGAAAGAAGGTGGTTAAGGTTTGACAATGGTTAAGGTGTCGCTAAGACAGAAAGAGGCAATTGCTTTTGAAGGGAGCCTCGTGAGAATGTCAGCCTGGAGATCATTAGCAGGGCCTGAAAGGCACTTTATATTGAATAACTGAGGTTACCTGCTTTATTGAAGTAAATACAGAGTCACACACAAATACAGTAACACTGATTGACCACACCCTCAGATCACCAGGGATCACTGACCATTTCGATGATTGGAGGGAGCACAGACAGAGCAGCAAGGAGGCACCGGGACTGAAACCTTACACAATATTTGAGGTTGTATTTAAGGCACGCTCGCTATCTCAGGGATGGGATAGCGACAATCATTAAACATGGCGACTCTAACAGCCACCTTCACCTGCTCCACAAACAGCTCGATTCCACATCAGGGGAACCTATCATCTCCACCGCGCAGTGCTGGGGGTGACCCGGGGGGAGGTGACCCCCCTTTTCCTGATGTGCTGGGGGTGACCCAGGAGGAGAACGAGAGGTGGTCCTATTGAAACATATAAGATTCGCGGGGTGGGGGGGGTTGACAGAGTGGATTTGAAGAAGATGCTCCCCCTCAACCCCTACCCCTGCAGCCGACGGGAGAGTCTAGAATGAGGGAGATTGCGACAGGAAATTGGGGGGGAGGTGGGGTTCAGATTGAGATGAGGAAGAACTTTTTTATTGCGAGGATGTGGCTCAGGCCCCACCCACACCTGGGGGGGGGTTGGGCCCACACCCGGGGGGGCCTGGGCTCCACGCACACCCTGGGGGGGCCTGTGCTGATACATCCTTGTGCTTGAGGGGAATTGAAGATGGTGATTGGAAAGTTCTGAGTTTTGAGATGAAAGAACAGTCACACACTCGTACTGACCAGTGAAGCGATTCGGTGGGGTAATGGTCAATTGCTGTTGCCACTATATTGTGGAGAGTTGTGAGGGTTGGAGTGTGATCAGTGATTCCCTCTTGCCCCCTGACTGGTGTTCCCGGGATCCCATGGACTAGTCTGGGTGTACTCTGAGTGAGTGGGTAGCTGAGCACAGTTGGTCCTATCCGGGTCTGGGTAAGGTCCAGTCTTATTTAACGGATAAAGCCACAGTCACACATTCAAAGTCTGGGTAAAAATCGATAATCCTTTTTATAAATTGACTATCAAAATAAAGGCACTTGATCCAGTTGTATATCTAAAATCCCTTCATTGGTAAGCGAGGCTGTTTCTCTCACTGGCCCTGCCCCAGTGCAGCCACTGTTTTCTCAGTGAGTAGCAACGGAGAATGGAACTCCTGATCCCGCAGGTACTTCTCCAAACCCTGCAAACAGAGGAAACCAGGATCAGAGCAGCTCACTCAGCGCACACACACAGTCCAAACCTCTATCGCAGCAAACCCAGTCTCATCGTCTAGCCGAGACTCAGCCTGAACCCAGGCAGCATCTGAAAACCACCATTCATCAGGGTACAGAACACAAGCCACACGGAACTGGACTTGCCAGTGCTGTGGAATCATTCAGTAATGTATTGGAAGGAGGCCATTTGGCCCATCGTATCTGTGCAGGTTGTTTGAAAGAGCTATCCTATCATTGTTTATAAAACATTGAGGGGAATAGATAGGGTGGATTCTCGGAAGCTATTTCCCAGGGCTGAAATGGTCGCTATGAGAGGACACAGGTTTAAGGTGCTGGGGGGCAGGTACAGAGGAGATGTTAGGGGTAAGTTTTTCACTCAGAGGGTGGTGAGTGAGTGGAATCGGCTGCTGTCGGTGGTGGTAGAGGTGAACTCGCTGGGGTCTTTTAAAAGACTCCTGGATGAGTACGTGGGATTTAATGGGATTGAGGGTTATAGATAGGCCTGGTAGGTATGGATAGGATCGGCGCAATTTGTGGGCCGAAGGGCCTGTTTGTGCTGTAGTGTTCTATGTTCTATTCCCATTGCCACACTCTTTCCCCAGAGCCTGTGTTTGTCTGCCTTTCAAATCCAATTTCCTTTTGAAAGTTATGACTGAATTTGCTTCCTCTGTCCTTTCAGACAGAACATTCCAGATCACAACTTCCTGCATTAAAGAAAGCTTTCCTGGTATTTACTCAGGTTCCTGTACCAGCCACCTTTAAATCTCTTTCCTCTGGTTATCTGTAAGCCTTCCCCCGCTGTCAGTGAAGTTTCTTTATCAAAACCGTTCACATTTTTGTACATCTTCATTAAATCTCCTTTTCACTTTACCGTTTCAGTGAGAACAAATCCAGTTTTTCTTGCCCCTGAAGACTTACAGCACAGTTACAGCACAGAAAGTGGCCATTCAGCCCCTTAGGTTTCTGCTCACTCTGCCAGAGAGTAATTGACTTTATCGTTCAGATATTCAGAAAATTCACAATGTACAGCACTGAAAGTGGCCATTCTGTCCATCGTCTCTGTGCTGGCTGAGAAACAAGCCATCCCAGCCCAACTGGCACAAGATGCAAATCCAGATTCCTTTTTACTGAGTTGAGGATTTCTGCCTCTCCTCCCCTTTCAGACAATGAGTTCCAGACCCCCCCCCGCACATCCTCTGGGTGAAAACATTTTCCTCACCTCCCTCTAATCTCTCCACCATAACCTCATGCCCCAAGTCACTGAGTTATCTGCTAAGGCAAACAGCACCTTCCCATCCACTCTATCCAGGCCTCTCACAATGTTGTACCAATCAAATCTCCCCTCAGCCTCCTCTGCTCCAAGGACAATTCCAGCCTTTCCAATCTTTCCTCATAGCTGCAATTTTCCAGTTCTGGCAACATCAAGGGGTAACTGGGATTAATTTAAGGGTTTTTTTAAAAAAAAGCAGCATGGACAAGTTGGGCCGAAGGGCCTGTTTCCATGCTGTAAACCTCCATGACTCTATCTCCTCTGTACCCTCTCCAATGGAATTCTTTCTGTAATGAGGTGACTGGAACTGCACACAGTGCTCTAGCTGTGACCTAACTAATGTTTTATTTAGTTCCAGCATGATCTCCCTGCTCTTATATTCTGTGCCTTGGCTAATAAATGAAAGGATTCCATTTGCCTTCTTAACCACATCAACCTGTCCTGCTACCTTCAGGGATCTGTGGACATTCACTCCAAGGTCTCTCACTTCCTCTACACCTCTCAGTATTCCCCTATTTACTGTGTGATCCTTTGACCTCCCCAAATGTATCACCTCACACTTCTGCAGGCTGGATTTCATTTCCACTTTCACCCACCTGAACAGTCCATTGATATCTCCCTGCTGTCTACAGCTATCCTCCTCATTAACTACTGTCTGGCCAACTGTTGTGTTGTCTGCAACGCCCTCTCACATTCCCTACATTGAAGTCTCTGCCTCCATTTCAGCAAATCTCATCTGCACCCACTCCAAACCTTTGGTGCCCAGAATTGGTCACAGTCCAGCAGCTGGGACCTATACAAGTGTACCTTTAGCATAAATTATTTTCTTTTGCAATGTGCGTCTTTTCATAAAGTGAAGCAGCCGAATGCTTTCAAATGCTCTCTCATATTCACAAACACCCTAGGCTTTTGAAAATGGCACCATGTAGTTAATATCACCACTCCTCATTCTTCATCCACACAAACCCCTTCTCACTTTAACCCCATGTCTACGTTCTCCTGAGCTCGGATTCTTCTCCCTACATTTCTGAATTGTGTATCATTGCAAACTTTCAGGTTAAGCTCTGTGAACCTGTATCAAGGTTATTAAAGATGTATCAAAAAGAACAGTGATCTTACAGTTCAAACTGAGAGATGGAAACCTCACACCCTGGGTGAGCTCCAGGATATGGTTTAGCCTGTACTGCACACAACCCCCATGATTAATTCAGAGAGTTTTAACAATTCATTCTCGGTTCCGGACATCACTGGCTAGACCAGCATATATTACTCAACCCTAATTGTCCTTCAGAAGGTGTGGCGAGCTGCCTCCTTGAACCACTGCAGTCCATGCAGTGTAGGTACACCCCACAGTGCTGTTAGGGAAATGATTCCTGGATTTTGACTCAGCGACAGTGAAGGAACTGTGATATACTTCCAAGTCAGCATGGTGAGTAACTCAGAGAGTCACCTCCAAGTGGTGGTGTTCCCACGTATCTGCTGCTCTTGTCCTTCTACGTGGTAGTGGGTTTAAAAGGTGCTGCCCGAGGGGCCTGGCTGAGTTTCTGTATTGTGTCTTGTAGATGGTACACAGGGCTGCTACTGAGTGTCGATTTTGGGGGGAGTGGATGTTTGTGGACGTGATGCCAATCAAGTGGGCTGCTTTGGCCTAGATGGTGTCAAGATTCTTGAAAGTTGTTGGAACAAGTGGAGAGTATTCCAACACACTCCTGACTTGTGCCTGTAGCTAATGCAAGACAGTCAGGGGGTGAGTTACTCGCAGGATTCCCAGCCCCTGGCCTGCTTTTACAAAGTAATAAGTCTCACAACACCAGGTTAAAGTCCAACAGGTTTATTTGGTAGCAAACACCACTAGCTTTCGGAGCGCTGCTCCTTCATCAGGTGCGAGGGAGTTCTGTTCACAAACAGGGCATATAAAGACACAAACTCCATTTATAGGATAATGATTGGAATGCGAGTCTTTACAGCTAATTAAGGCTGAAAGGTGCAGACAATGTGAGTGAGAGAGGGTTAAGCGCAGGTTAAAGAGATGTGTATTACATAAGAACATAAGAAATAGGAGCAGGAGTAGGCCACCCAGCCCTTCGAGCCTGCCCCGCCATTCAATAAGATCATGGCTGATCTGTCATGTCTCAGTTCCACTTTCCCGCCCTCTCCCCATAACCCTTAATCCCCTCTCTTATCAAAAACCCATCAACCCGCGTCTTAAAAATATTTAGCGAGGCAGCCTCCACCACTTCAACGGGCAGAGAATTCCAGAGATTCACCACCCTTTGAGTGAAGATGTGTATTGACTCCAGACAGTACAGTAAGTGAGGTTTTGCAAACCCAGGCAAGTCACAGGGGTTACAGATAGTGTGACATGAACCCAAGATCCCGGTTGAGGCCATCCTCATGCAAGCGGAACTTGGCTATCAGTCTCTGCTCAGCAACTCTGCACTGTCGAGTATCATGAAGGCCTTTAAGACTCGATTACCTGTAAAGACTTTATTCTGTAAATTGAGTTTGTGTCTCTATATGCCCTGTTTGTGAACAGAACTCCCTCGCACCTGATGAAGGAGCAGCGCTCCGAAAGCTAGTGGTGTTTGCTACCAAATAAACCTGTTGGACTTTAACCTGGTGTTGTGAGACTTCTTACTGTGTTTACCCCAGTCCAACGCCGGCATCTCCACATCATGACTACCATCGACACTGCTGTTGCATGGCTGGTCCACTTGTGTTTCTGGTCAACAGTAACTGTCAAGATGTTGATAGGTTCTGAAGCCATCTCATTCACCTACCTCTCCTTCACAAGAGACGAGTGGAGAGATCTCACAGACTGCAGGCGGTTCCTCTGTCCCCTGACACCTGCAGAAACACACAGCATTTCAGGAGCAGTATCGCCCTTGTATCCAAACTCTGTTTTCATCAATTCCCCACTCTGGGTAAAATGCCAGTGTGTCGCCTCTGCTTCCTTCACAGCCTCCCCGTGTCAAAATCAAGACCTCTTCCGTCACTCATTCTAATGTTTCTCTCCCAACCAACAACCTGCATTTATATAGCATCTTCACTGGGGTGTTAACAAACACAACTTAACCTCAGACCACATAAAGAGAATTGGTACAGATGATCAAAAACTCATTCTAAGAGGTTAGTATGAAGGAACATCTTAGAGGTAAGTGGGCAGCACACTGCTTAGCAGTGCTGCCTCCCAGCAACAGGGACCCGGGTCCAATTCCTGGCTTGGGTCACTGTGGGGAGTCTGCATGTTCTCCCCGTGTCTGCGTGGGTTTCCTCCGGGTGGCTCGGTTTCCACCCAGTCTGAAAGACGTGCTGGTTGAGTGCACTGACTATGCTAAATTCTCCCTCAGTGTACCCGAGCAGGCACTGGAGTCTGGTGATTTGGGGATTTTCACAGTAACTTCATTGCAGTGTTAATGTAAGCCTACTTGTGGCACTGATAGATAAAAACTGGGAGGTTGAGAGACAGAGACGTAAGGAGGGAACTGCAGAGCTCAGGATCTTGGCTGCCAATGGTGGAGTGAGTGAAATCCAACTGCTCAATTTGCCAGAATTGTCGAAATGCAGATTTTTCAAAGGGTACAGGAAGGATAGTGAGGGAGATCTCCTCGAGTCTTAGACATGAAACTGTCCATCTCTCAGCATTCTCCCCCTCCATTCCTTTTACAATTTTTAGGAAATTAAACTTGATGCTTCTTTTAAAAGGATTGTGATTTTACTCGTCTTCCCTCTAGACTCTCCCTATTCCCCCAGTCCCCACCCAGCACCTCAGTTTGAATTTGGGGTCACTTGCTGGTCAGCACATGGGCACGTGCGGCGGGCCGGGGGGGGGGGTAATGAGCTTTCTTAGCTGGACCTCATCTGACCCTCGTACAGCTTCACTGAAAGTCTGCCACCGAGCCCCACTGTCATCCCCATCACGTATTCCCAGGATGGAGAGCCCTGTTCTCACACCAACCTCCCGGGGGCCTCTACAAACTCAGATGAGCAATGTCAGAGTTGTACAGTGCAGAAAAGGGCCATTTCCCGCTCCCCCCGACCCTGCCCCTGCCCCATTACCCCCCCCCACAGCCTGCCCCCTCCCCATCACCCTGACCCTGATCCCTCCCCTGATGCTGCCCCCTCCCAGCCACCCCGTCCCCGCCCCCTCCCCATCACCTCCCCGTCTCTCCAACCCTGCCCCTCCCCTCGACCCTACTGATCTAACCTGTCCACATCCCTCTGCAGATACTATGTCAACCTCACCGCTTGCCTTCCTATCTATTTTTGTGTCATCCACAAGCTTGGCAATAGAACATTCACTTCCCTCATCCAAATCATTAATATATATTGTAAATAAATAGATGAGATAAGATAAGGTTTAGTTTAGTCTTAATTTCAAAAGGAGAGTGAATGAATTCTCGGTGTCCAGGCCGGTATTATCCTTCAAACATCATTAAAATATACCCGGTCATTATCACATTCCTGCCTCTGGGATCTTGCTGTGCTAAGAATTGGCTGCCACATTTCCTACATCACAACACTGACTCTGTGAAGCGGTTTAAGATGTCCTGAGGTTGTCCAAGGTGCTAGTGTTACACAGCTTTTCCTTTCATTGCTGTGTATACAGCCCTATCTGTTACTCAGCCAGGAACACAAATCAATTCAGGAACCTACTGGTTGAGGGGTGGGATCCGGTTGTTCCTCTGATCCAGGAAGTGAGCTCCAGCCTGCACTGCCCAGCGATAGTGCTGCCACAACAGGGCTTGCCGTGCACTGGTGGGGGTATCTTTGCTCCCAGCCTTGTCTGCATTCTTCAGAGGAGAGAATTCATCCTCCCTCAGCACCTCAAACACAACAAACTTCCTGCATAGGAACACATCAACACCATCAGCAAACCAGCACAGCTTTCACCTGGAGAACTGACAGCAACTTCTGGGCAGATTTAACCAATGGGAGCAGAGTGCAGGGACTGGGATTAACCAATGGGAGCAGAGTGCAGGGAGTGGGATTAACCAATGGGAGCAGAGTGCAGGGAGTGGGATTAACCAATGGGAGCAGAGTGCAGGGAGTGGGGTTAACCAATGGGAGCAGAGTGCAGGGAGTGGGATTAACCAATGGGAGCAGAGTGCAGGGAGTGGGATTAACCAATGGGAGCAGAGTGCAGGGAGTGGGATTAACCAATGGGAGCAGAGTGCAGGGAGTGGGATTAACCAATGGAAGCAGAGTGCAGGGAGTGGGATTAACCAATGGGAGCAGAGTGCAGGGAGTGGGATTAACCAATGGGAGCAGAGTGCAGGGAGTGGGATTAACCAATGGGAGCAGAGTGCAGGGAGTGGGATTAACCAATGGGAGCAGAGTGCAGGGAGTGGGATTAACCAATGGGAGCAGAGTGCAGGGAGTGGGATTAACCAATGGGAGCACAGTGTGATATTCTGACATGGTCACCCCATCCCACACACCAAATGCAGAGTGCGGACAGTCACCTTCACTGAGGAACCCATCCAGCTCCAGCCTCCACTGAGATATCAACCCATCAACTTCACCAGGATTTGAACAAAGAAAATTACAGCCCTTCGGCCCCTCCAAGCCTGCACTGACCATGCTGCCCGACTTAACTAAAACCCCCTACCATTCCGGGCACCATATCCCTCTATTCCCATCTTATTCACGTACTTGTCAAGACGCCCCTTAAAAGTCACTACTGTATCCACTTCCACTACCTCCCCTGGCAACGAGTTCCAGGCACCCAAATCTGTATAAAAAACCTGCCTCATACATCTCCTTTAAACATTACCCCTCGCACCTTAAACCTGTGCCCCCTAGTAATTGGCTCTCCCACCCTGGGAAAAAGCTTCTGACTATCCACTCTGTCTATGCCCCTCATAACCTTGTAGACTTCTATCAGGTCTCCCCTCAACCTTCGTCGCTCCAGTGAGAACAAACCAAGTTCCTCCAACTTCTCCTCATAGCTAATGCCCTCCATACCAGGCAACATCCTGGTAAATCTTTTCTGTACCCTCTCCAAAGCCTCCACCTCCTTCTGGTAGTGTGGTGACCAGAATTGAATATTATATTTCAAGTGCGGCCCAACTAAGGTTTTATAAAGCTGCAACATGATTTGCCAATTTTTAAACTCAATACCCCAGCCGATGAAGGCAAGCCGTATGCCTTCTTGACTACCTTCTCCACCTGCAAAGCCACTTTCAATGACCTGTGTACCGGTACACCCAGATCCCTCTGCCTATCAATACTCTTAAGGTTCTGCCATTTGTTGTATATTTCCTATCTGTATTAAACCTTCCAAAATGCATTACCTCACATTTGTCTGGATTAAACTCCATCTGCCATTTCTCCGCCCAAGTCTCCAACTGATCTATATACTGCTATATCCTCTGATGGTCCTCATCGCTATTCGCAAATCCACCAACCTTTGTGTCGTCCGCAAACTTACTAATCAATCCAGTTACGTTTTTCTCCAAATCATTGATACATATTGCAAACAACAAAGGTCCCAGAACTGATCCCTGAGGAGTACCATTTGTCTCAGCCCTCCATTCAGAAACACTCCCTTCCACTGCTACCCTCTGTCTTCTTTGACTGAGCCAGTTTTTTATCCACCTTGCCAGCTCACCTCTGATCCCATGCGACTTCACCTTTTGCACCAGTCTGCCGTGAGGGATCTTGTCAAAGGCCTTATTGAAGTCCATGTAGACAACATCCACTGCCCTACCCTCATCAATCATCTTCATCACTTCCTCGAAAAACTCGATCAAGTTCATGAGACACGACCTCCCCTTCACAAAACCATGTTGCCTCTCACTAATACATCCACTCATTTCCAAGTAGGAATAAATCCTGTCTTGAAGAATCCTCTCCAATAATTTCCCTACCACTGATGTAAGGCTCATTGGCCTGTAATTACCTGGATTATTCTTGCTACCGTTCTTAAACAAAGGAACAACATTGGCTATTCTCCAATCCTCTGGGACCTCCCCTGTAGCCAGTGAGGATACAAAGATTTCTCTCAAGGCCTCCCTTGTCTGTCTCAGTATTCTGGGGTATATCCCATCAGGCCCTGGGGACTTGTCTACCTTGATATTTCTCAAGAATACCTCCTCCTTTTTGAACTCAACATGACTCAAATATCTACACATCCTTTCCCAGGTTCATCATCCACCAAGTCCTTCTCTTTGATGAATACTGACGCAAAGTACTCATTTAATACCTCGCCCATTTCCTCTGGCTCCACACACAGATTCCCTCCCCCACCCTTGGGTGGGCCAACCCTCTCCCCGGCTACCCTCTTGCTCTTTATGCTTCCAGTTCGGCCTCTAGCTGCAGGAGGGGCAGTCAGCATGGATACCATCTTCCCCTCACTGGGTACTCCCTGCCCACTGGTTGAATCCATTCCATGACTCCCTGCCTCTGTATTTGCTGAAAAGCTCTCACATCCCAATCCCTCCCAATTCTAACCAAGTGTCAGCGAGCTGAAACATTAACTCTCCCTCCACAGACGCTGCCTGACTCGGGAGGCATTTCCAGCATTTTTATTTCTATTTCAGAATTCCGGTATCTTGCCTTTGAGAGTTTCTCCCGCGCTGTCTCTGGGCCGGTGCAGTAAAGAGCTGTTCCTGAACCAACTGATTGGCAACACTGCAAACTCCTCAGGAGTTCCTCCACCAGAGGGAAACCTCAAGGAAAGGGAAGTACAGCTGAGCGAGGTTGCAGCAGATCGTCTGACTCAATATACTCACTTGGAAAACTGAAAAACATCAAAAACAAACTTCTCCATCTTGATGCCGTTGGGTGTCTCTGGTTTCACAACATTTCCTTTCTCATCAACGTGAGGAATCTTCTTCACAGCCACGTGAAGCTTCAGCTGAGGTTCAAACTCTCTGTAGGAAATGAAAAGAATGAAGAGACTGAGAAGGCCATGCAACCCATCCTGTCAGTGCTGAAGGAGGTACCCAGTTTGTGTCATTCGCCTGCTCTCTCTCCGCAGCCCTGTCATCGTTCCACTTTTCAAGCATTAGTCTAATTCCCTGTTAAAAATTCCAATACAGTCTCTGCAGGTAATACATTCCAGATAGTAATTCACCGCAAAGAATTCCTCATCTCCCCACTGCGTTTAGTTCCTGCCTCGCTAGCACATGTTTCTCTCTATCAAAAAGCATTGCAATTTAAAACTCCATTACATGACCTCATAACCTCCTGCTCCAAGAACAACCTCAAATGCTGTTTATATGACACACACAATGTGAACCCATCTCACTCATCACCCAGCAATAGGTTTGGGTGTTGGATTCAGGAACAGTTCCTGATGGATAAGCGCCTGGGTCAGGCAGCACCGATTAGGAGGTTCACTATCACCTTCTCAAGGGGCAATTAGGGATGAGAAATTATTAACAGGATCGCTACAATACAGAAAGAGCCATTCATCCCATTGAGTCTGCACTGACAACAATCCCACCCAGGCCTTATCCCCATAACCCCACATACTTCCCTGCTAGCCCCCCTGGCACCAAGGGCTAATTTTCTTTAGCGTGGCCAATCAACCTAACCTGCACATCTGTGGCCTATGGGAGGAAACCCCGCACACACACCGGGAGAACATGCAAACCCCACACCGACAAGTGACCCAAGGCCAGATATTCGTTAGAAAGAAGGCGGCTAAGAGGGGACCTTAGTGAAACATATAAAATGATTAGAGGTTTAGATAGGGTGGACAGTGATAGCCTTTTTCCTCGGATGGAGAAAGCTAGCACGAGGGGGCATGGCTTTAAATTAAGGGGGGGTAGTTATAGGACGGATGTCAGGGGTAGGTTCTTTACCCAGCGGGTGGTGAGGGATTGGAATGCCCTGCCTGCTGCAGTTGTAAATGCGCCTAGTTTGGGGGCGTTTAAGAGATCTGTGGATAGGTTTATGGATGGAAAGGGATTGATTAGGTTAGAGGGTCATTGCTTTTTAATTGGTCGGCGCAACATCGTGGGCCGAAGGGCCTGTTCTGCGCTGTAATGTCCTAGGTTCTATAAATGTTGTCATTTCCAACACCCCACAAACAAATTAAAAAGAACTGGTTTCTGACATCCGCAGCAATTCCTGTCAGTGCTGACAGGGAAAGGAGTGAATGGTTTAAAGTGATGACTGAGCTGTGATAAAGATGCAAGTTGATTAATTTAATCTCTTACTGAAAGTAGAAATGGACCTTACACCATAAGATGATATTGGGTGAGTCCCTTTAAGTGCAAAGATTTTAAACAATCTTATCTACTATTGACATTGACCTTCTGGCAACGTGCAAAACTGACTGACAAACTACCTGATAGAGATGGCATAGAGGATAATATAATTCTGATTACAGATTAACAGGCAGAGGATGAAGGTCATTTCTCCACATTGAATTAGATATTGGAGAGGCAGGAGAGCGGTACTGCAGTGGAACTGAGCTCCAAGTGTTTTCACACAACGGCACAAGGGGCAACGGATAGACAGGAAACAGGAAGGGGTTGTCAAAGATAGATACTTGAGGGACAACACAGGGAATGGAAGAGAAGCCACCCCAGGTCAATCCCTGGCTACCACAGACTCTAAGTGTGGAATCAGAACAGTCCACTCCCCACACTGAATACTGATGGAGGACCAACAGTGCCTAAGTAAATAAACATGGCCTAACAAAAAAGATGGTCACGTATTTGGGAGCAGCAGATCTACAGGCATGCATTAGGGAATAGCAAGAAGGGGCGGGGGGGCAGGTGGGCATGAAAGGGGGAGGGGTCCAGGGGGGTGAAACGGGGAGCAGGGCAAAAGCGGGGGGAGGGGGGGGTGCCAATGATTGGAGAGCCATGGGGTGGCACTCAAATACACACGTAAGTGTTAATAAGTCTTACTCTGTCACAGATTTGAGGAACTCCACAGTGAAGAAGTGGTTGCAGATGTTGCCAGCGTTGAAGGTCAGTTGTCCATCAGCATTCCTCTGCTCCACAGTCTCCTGGCTCACCTCACTGTACTCCACAACCTGGTAGATACCATCCACACGACACACCACCCCAACTGGCTCAGTGGGGTAAGCCTTCTCAACCACCTGTGGACACAATGGAGCAAAAGGGTAAAGGCACAGAGAGAACATTCATCACCTCTGGGACTTGCACTCAGAGGGCTGTCACCTGCTCCAAGATAGGGCCAAGAGGGCAGTGTCTCAGCTCAAATACTCTAATACTCGCGACACTACACCAAGCCCAGAGCATGCACATTGAGCAGAATGCAGAGCAAGCTTCACTAGGCTATATTCAGCATTTAGACAATGATTGGCTTGAAAGGGAAAGTTGTCCAATCCCAACACCAATATCTATCTTTCAAAGGCCAAGTTCAAATAGGCACGCAGCATTGTAAACTTCATAATGCCCCCTCTCCTTTTGTTGCTGTATATTTCTATGAATAATGGGGTTTTCTTCTTGGGAACTGTGCTTAAGTTAATGGGCCAAAAAAATACACCATAACCAGAAAATGCTGGAAAATCTCAGCAGGTCTGACAGTATCTGTGGAGAGAACACAGAGCCAATGATGACCCTTTACCCAGCCTTTCCTGTTTCTGAATCAGATTTCAGCACCCACACATTTGTTTTTATCCCAGTGCATCATAACCAGGACTGATCCCATCCTCAGGCAATATTTGTAGTCAGTCTTTTCAAATCAAGGAGACTTTGGCCAGCTGGAGGCTGGGGAGGGATATGGCTAAAGTTAGGGCAGGGCCTGGCCAGAGCGGGGCAGGTCTGGGATCCAGCTGCAGGGGGAGCGGGGCAGGCTAGGACCTGGCTGTAAGGGGAGCGGGGCCAGGCTGAGCCCTGGCTGTGGGGTGGGATGTGGGGCAGCTCCTAGCCGCGGGAGGGCAAGGCAAGAGCGGAGCAGGGTCTGATAAGTTTGGGGAAGAGTCACCTATTGTCTATTAATATTGACACGCTGGGCGGATATTTACAAGCACCTCACGGTGGACGGACATTTAGAGGGACCTCACGCTGGGCTCCAGCAGCAACACAAATCTCTCACGCTTGCCCTGGTTTTCAGCACAGCAGAGTGAAAGGCTGACCTTGGCTCCACAATCCGCTCCCTTCTCCACACAGAAACCAATGAAGACAGGGTCCGCCATCTTCACCAGGATGTTGTCCACACAGTACACGTGAACAAAGCGAATGCCGCGGCGGTCCATGTCCTCCAGAATCTTGTTGTTAGTCAGAGCTCGATAGAGACCACCGTTGCCATCTGTCAGAGACACAGGATACACACAGCCTGAAAGCACAGCTCCAGACTCAGCCCCAACCTCTGCCCAGTCCCCAACAGCCCCCCCCCCCATACCCACCGAGCCCCCAACCCCCCTACACCCACCCAGTCCCCAACCCCCCCACGCCCATCCAGTACCCCCTCCTACCTGCACCCATCCACCCATCCCCCACCCCGCACCCACCCACCCCTCCCCGCGCCCACCCACCCATCCCTCCCCGCGCCCACCCAGTTCCCCACCCCACCCCGCGCCCACCCAGTTCCCCACCCCACCCCGCGCCCACCCAGTCCCCCACCCCACCCCGCGCCCACCCAGTCCCCCACCCCACCCCGCGCCCACCCAGTCCCCCACCCCTCCCCGCGCCCACCCAGTCCCCCACCCCACCCTGCGCCCACCCAGTCCCCCACCCCGCGCCCACCCATCCCCCACCCCACCCCGCGCCCACCCATCCCCCACCCCACCCCGCGCCCACCCATCCCCCACCCCGCGCCCACCCATCCCCCACCCCACCCCGCGCCCACCCATCCCCCACCCCACCCCGCGCCCACCCATCCCCCACCCCACCCCGCGCCCACCCATCCCCCGCCCACCCCGCGCCCACCCATCCCCCACCCCTCCCCGCGCCCACCCATCCCCCACCCCGCGCCCACCCATCCCCCACCCCGCGCCCACCCATCCCCCACCCCACCCCGCGCCCACCCATCCCCCACCCCACCCCGCGCCCACCCATCCCCCACCCCTCCCCGCGCCCACCCAGCCCCCCACCCCTCCCCGCACCCACCCAGCCCCCCACCCCTCCCCGCACCCACCCAGTCCCCCACCCCTCCCCGCACCCACCCATCCCCCACCCCTCCCCACACCCACCCAGTCACCACGCCTCCCCACACCCACCCAGCCCCCAGCACTCCCCACACCCACCCAGCCCCCAGCACTCCCCACACCCACCCAGCCCCCAGCACTCCCCACACCCACCCAGCCCCCAGCACTCCCCACACCCACCCAGCCCCCAGCACTCCCCACACCCACCCAGCCCTCCAACACCCACACCCATCCTCCCAGCCCCATTCCCACCTCCCTGCACCCATCCAGCCCCCACATCCACACCACCTCCACTCCATTCGTACCCACCAGCCCCCACACCCACCCGGTCCCGCTCCCCTCTGCACCCACCCAACCTCCACCCCTCCCGCATCCACCCAGGCCCTACTCCACCCACCCCACACCTCCCCTGCACCCACCCAGCCCCCACCAAGTCAGTTCCCAGCCCCCACATCTCCCACTCAATGTGATCTACTTCAATAATTTTCCTGCGCTATTCCCATATTCAGCAATGTTTTGCAGATGGAGAAATCTTCTATTCTCTGTCTCGAATGTACTCGACAACTTAACCTTTCACAGCACTCAGGGTGGAGAATTACAAAGGCTCCCACCTTCTGAGTAAAGAAATTCCCTCTCATCTCATCTTAGATGCTTGGATGAGAAAGCAGATGAGGATGTGGGAGCTGGGAAGATGGTACAGGAGGGAGGGTGTTCGATTCCTGGCAGATTGGGACTGGTTCTACAGGAAGTGGGGCCCATACAGACTGGATAGGTTGCATCCACAGAGCTAAGATCATGGGAGTGATTTGCAGGTGGTAACGGTGAGCATGGTCCTGAGAGATTTCATCCCCATGAGAAAATTGATGCACTGGTTTTAATTTGCCCCAGATTCAGGAGAGGTCCCATTAGATTGGATGATGGTATTATTCAAAAAGGGAGGGAGATAGAAAGCAGGGCACAGAGCAGTTAGAAACTATTGTTAAAAGGTGATAGCAGCTGACTTGGGTAAGTCCAAGGAAATCAGGTAGAATCAACATGATTTTGTAAAGAGAAATCAACTTGTGTGGTTTATTTGAGTGAATACTGGGGATGATGGGGAGCCAGTGGATGTACTGTAAAGATTGGCTGGCATACAGGAAGCAGAGAGTACATACAAATGGGTCTTTTTCTAGTTAGCAAGATATGATGATTGGTATGCCACCGGGATCAGTGCTGGAAACTTAACTATTTACTATTTATATAAATAACTCAGAGAAAGGGATTGAAGGGATCGTTATCAAGTTTGCTGGTGACACAAAGATGGGTAGGTAAGTAAATTGCGAAGAAGAGGTTACAAAGGGACATAAAGAAGTTTAACAAATGGGCAAAAATCTGGTAAATGGAGTTAAATTGGGCATTATAATGTGAAACTGTCTATTTTGCAGGAAGAACGGAAAGAAAGCTTAATATCTAAGTGGCGAGAGATTACAGAGCTCTAAAGTCTGAAGGGATCTGGGTGTCCTAGTGCATGAATCACAAAAGGCTGGTATACAGGCACAGCAAATAATTAGGAAAGCTAATAGAATATTGTTTGTTGTGAAGGGAATGGATTACAAAAGTAGGGAGGTTATGTTTCAATTGTTCAGGGTATTGGCGAGACCATATCTGGGATATTATGTACAGTGTTAGTCTCCTTATTTAAGAAAATACATTGGAAGCAGTTCAGAGAAGGTTTACCAGCCTCTCGTGTAGGGCTGACTAACAATCTTGTAAAAGAATCCAAAGGGAAAAGTGAACATAGAATCCCTGTAGTGCAGAAAGATGCCATTCGACCCATCGAGTCTGCACCAACTCTCTGAAAGAGCATCCCACCCAGATCCTCCCCTTCACCCTATCCCCATAACCCCATGCATTTACCATGGCTAAATCATCTAACCTATACATCTCTGGTCACTAAGAACATGGCCAATCTACCTAACCTGCACATCTTCAGAGTGTGGGAGGAAACCAGAGCACCTGGAGGATACCCACGTAGACAAGGGGAGAATCATAGAACCCTACAGTGCAGAAAGAGGCCCTTCGGCCCATCTTCGGCCAATCAACCACCAAGTGTGGTCGGTGCATGAGTCTGCACCCACCACAATCCCACCCAGGCTCTGCCCCCATATCCCTACATATTTTACCCGCTAATCCCTCTAACCTAATGTGCAGATTCCACACAGACAATAACCCAAAGCCAGATTTGGACCCAGGTCCCTGGCACTAAGTTGTAGCAATGCTAATCACTGTGCCACCATGCCTTACTACAATGTTATAGAGGTTTTCATTAAGTTTGAAAACAATGTATTTGAATCCAAAACTAGGGTCTTCTATCTAACCAAAGGAAGCTATGAAGAAAAGTTGGCAGTGGTGGATTGAGGAAAACACATTAAAGGATATGATGGTAGACAGGCAATGGCTCGGATTCAAAAGATTAATATACATGGTTAACAACAAACGTACAGTCCTTTCAGGTACAAAAGCCCAACAGGAAAAGTGAGTCAAAGTTGATGATTGTATTAGATCAAAGGAAGAGGCTTATAAAGTTGCTGTAAAAATAGGATTGGGAGAACTGTGGAATTCAGCAAAGGAGAAATTGAGGGAAAGAGAGAATAACAAATGAATGTAAACTGGCAAAAAACACAAAAAGCTTCTACAGATAGGTAAAAAGGATTAGCAAAGACAAACATAGTTTAATTACAGGCAGAGGCAAGTGAAAGGATAACGAAGTGGTGAAATAGCAGAGAAGCAAAATAATTACCTTGTGTCTGTCTTCATGGAGGAAGATACAAGAAATCTCCCAGAAATAATAGCGAACCAAGGCACTAGAAAGAACGAGGAACTGGTGGAAATTAGTATTAGTACAAAAGTAATATTGAAGAAACAATGGGACAAGGTCGATGAATCCCCAGGACCCAATAGCCTGTGGAGATAGCGGATGCATCTTTCAAAATTGGAATGGTTCTTGCAGATTGGAAGGTGGCAAATGTAACCCCACTGTTTAGGAAGGGAGGGAGAGAGAAGGGAGGGAGAGAGAAAACAGGGAAACACAGATCTATTAGAGTATCAGTAGTAGGGAAAATAGTAGAACCCATTATAAAGACACGGGTTGATGGGTTTTTGACAAGCGAGGGGATTAAGGGTTATGGAGAGAGGGCGGGAATGTGGAACTGAGGCACGACAGATCAGCCATGATCTTATTGAATGGCGGGGCAGGCTCGAAGGGCTAGATGGCCTACTCCTGCTCCTATTTCTTATGTTCTTATGTAAAGAATGTGATAACTGGACACAGAAAATAATGATCTGATTGAGCAGAGTCAGCGTGGGTTTATAAAGGGTAACATGTTTGAATGTTGCTAGAGTTTTTTTGAGGATGTTACTAACAGAATAGGGAAGGGGGAACCAGTGGATATTTGAATTTTCAGCAGGCTTTAAATAAGGTGTCACATAGGAGGTTAGTAAATACAATTAGATTGCTTGGGATAGGTGGTGATATTCAGGCATGGATTATAGATTTGCTTAAGACAGAAAACAGTGTACAAATAAATGGTTTTCTCTCAGGACGGCAGGCTCAGACTGCTGGGGTTCTGCAAGGATCAGTACTTGAACCTCTACTGTTCACTATATCAATGTGGGAACCAAATGTAATATTTCCAAACTCGTGGGAGACACAAAACTAGGTGAGAATGTGCTGTGAGGAAAGTGCAAAGAGGCTTCAAGGGATTTGGACAGACTTAGTGAATCGCTCAAGTCATTTCATGGAGAAAAGAGGTTTTTGGTTGGGGGAACAGGTGCGCAGAGTATTTGTTAAAATGCTGAGAGATTGAGAAATGATGTTTTAAGGGAGAGGGAGTTGTTGTTGTCAGTCACTGCAAACTAATATGTAATGGAACAAGAGGAGCACAGAATCAGCAATGGAGCGGTGACCGTAGACATGGTTACAGCCAGGCACCACAACCGGCATGAGTACTCTGCTGAATGATGAGGGAGCAGCGACAGATCACAATACTGAGCTGTACACACTGCCAGGGAATCGGGCTGTGGGGATAAACTCTCTCTTTGTACTGGAATAGGAGCTCCGAGGGGGGAAAACTAGTTATTTTAAACAATGGCGCCAACCTGGAGCCATGGCAATCTTCCCTTTCTGTTCCAGAATGATTTTCCCACTGAAGTCAACAGCTGGCAGCATCTGCTGTTCAAACATGATGATATTGGACTTGAGCAGACCAAAGTAGTTGTTCTGAGTGAAGAATTTCTCTGTGGGTTCCAACGTGAATTCGCTGGTCATAATGTACCTAGAGATGGCAGAGAAATGGCACTGTCAATGCTGACCACTCACCGTGACTGACAGGTACTGGTGTCCACACGCGCACACTGACTGTATCAGCCAAACCCTTCCTCCCTACCCACCCCCCCTTCACCAGCCCATACCCCCAGGGGCACACACCCCACACCCACCCCCCGGGGCACACACCCCACGCGCCTGTGGATTATACAAGATTAACATAACATCTTTGTTCATGTACTCTATTGCCCTGATTAAGGTGATATAGGATTCTATGTTCCCGAATGGTCCTGCTGTCTTCCTGTGCTGGCAACCAGGTACATAAAGGAAATGTCAGGCGCTACTCCAGATAGCTGACAGATACTCACCAAGGAATTGTGCATTGCTTGCCGAGTTTTTCCTCAGCTAACTGCTGGACTTTACCAATGCGCTCTGCCTGGATTTGGTAAAGGGTTTTCCCACTCGGCAGCCCAACATCATACATTCCCTTAGGATAGGGCACACCCAGCCGTGTGCCCTGCCCGCCAGCCAACAGCAGAACAGCCACCTGATTCTGAGAGATCGCATGGAAACCTAAAACAGAAGGACACGTGGTAAACCAGCAGCTACAGTGGAGAGTACCCCAATGTTATACAGTAATAGACCCCTCTCCACCTATATAAAATAATGAGGGGCACAGATCAGCTAGGTAATCAACATCTTTTCCCAAAGATAGGGGAGTCTAAAACTAGACAGCATAGGTTTAAGGTCAGAGGTACAAAAGGGTCAAGAAGGGCAATTTTTTCCCCCCCCACACAGTGAGTGTCTGGAACAAGCTGCCAGAGACAGTAGTAGAGGTGGGGACAATCTTATCTTTTAAGAAGCATTTAGACAGTTGCATGGGTACGATGGGTATAGAAGGATAGGAGCATAGAGGCTAAAAAAAGATGGCATGGACAAGTTGGGCCGAAGGGGCTGTTTCCATGCTGTAAACTTCTATGAACACACTGCACCCCAGTGTTATACAGTGACAGACCCGTACCCACCAGAGCTGTACTGCAATGTTCAGGTGACAGGCCTATTCCCACCAGTACTGTACCCCAATGTTATACAGTAACAGACCCGTCCCCACCGTAGACAAGTAGGGCAGAAGGGGAGATGGTGGTGGTGGGCTATGCGGGAGGGGGGGGGGCTATGCGGGGAAGTGGTGGATGCGTGTGGGGTGTGCGCGATCCTCTCACAACCCAGGGGTGGGGGGGGGGTGCTGGTGTGTGTGGCGGGGGGGGGGGGAGGGTTGAGGGGTGTGTGTGGCGGGGGGGGGGGGGGGTGTGTGTGGGAGGGGGGTGGGGGGTGTGTGTGGGGGGGTTGGGGGGGTGTGTGTGGGAGGGTTGGGGGGAGTGTGTGTCTGTGGGGGGGGCGGGGGGAGTGTGTCTGTGGGGGGGGCGGGGGGGAGTGTGTCTGTGGGGGGGGCGGGGGGTGTGTGTGTCTGTGGGGGGGTGGGGGGAGTGTGTGTCTGTGGGGGGGGCAGGGGGTGTGTGTCTGTGGGGGGGGCAGGGGGTGTGTGTCTGTGGGGGGGCGGGGGGTGTGTGTCTGTGGGGGGGCGGGGGGTGTGTGTCTGTGGGGGGGCGGGGGGTGTGTGTCTGTGGGGGGCAGGGGGTGTGTGTCTGTGGGGGGCAGGGGGTGTGTGTCTGTGGGGGGGGTGGGGGGAGTGTCTGTCTGTGGGGGGAGGGGGCGGGGGGAGTGTGTGTCTGTGGGGGGAGGGGGCGGGGGGAGTGTGTGTCTGTGGGGGGAGGGGGCGGGGGGAGTGTGTGTCTGCGGGGGGGGTGGGGGGAGTGTGTGTCTGCGGGGGGAGGGGGCGGGGGGAGTGTGTGTCTGCGGGGTGAGTGTGTGTCTGTGGAGGGGGGGGTGGGGGGAGTGTGTGTCTGTGGGGGGGGGGGGGAAGTGTGTGTCGGTGGGGGGAGTCTGTGTCTGTGGGGGGGGTGGGGGGAGTGTGTGATCCTCTCACAGCCCGGGGGGAGGGGTTGTGGTGGCGGGGGGGGGGGGGGAGGGGTTGTTGTGGCGGGGGGAGGGGGTGAATCGCTGCCGCTTCCTGTTGACTCTCAGTCACAAGACTGTGGGTCAGCTCCTGTCCCAGAGAGAGGCCGCTACCCCCCCGGGGATCCCCTCACCGCGCTCTCTCCAGCTCCTCAGGCTCTCGCTCGGGCTGCGGGTTGAGCTGCCGGTCGCCTCCGGGGGTAGAGGCTCCATGCGGCCCGGTCTGGATGCGGTGTGGCGGTGCCGGGCCCGGCCTGCCTCCTCACAGTGAGCCCGGAGCTCAGCCGGCTCCAGCGCCTCCAGGCTGCCCGCCAGTAATCGCTGCTCCGCCGATGACAGCTGCTCCCAGAACCGCAGCACCTCCGGCTGGCCCGCCTCAGCCAGGAACTCCGCGAGAGGCCGAGGCATCGCGGCCTAGACCGGGGACACAGAGCGCGGGCCCCCGGGGAAACCGAGCCCCACCGTCGGGGCAACAAACTGACCGCCACCGCGCATGGGGGCGGGGCCTGGAGCTGGGGGCGGGGCCAGGCACGGAGGCGGGGTCTGGAGCAGGGGGCGTGGTCTAGTGCAGAGGGAGCAGACTCAGGGGCGGGGCCGGGGCCTGGAGAAGGGGCGGAGCAGGCGCAGGGGGCGTGGTCTGGCGCTGGCGGCGGGGCCTAGCGCAGTGGGCAGTCTGGGGGCGGGGCCGGGCTCAGGGGGCGGGGCCTGAAGCAGGATTGGGGGGGGCCGGCGCATTGGGCGTGGTCTGACGCAGGCGGTGTGGTCCAGCTCGGGGGCGGGGCAGCCTCAGGCGCAGGGGCGGGGTCTGACAGGGGGCGGAGTATGGCACAGGGGCGGGGCCAGGCGCAGGGGGCGTGGTCTGGGTCAGCGGGGCTGGGGCTAAAGGAGGAAGTGCTGGAAGATCTCAGCAGGTCTGACAGCACTTGTGGTCATGATGTGGAGATACCGGCTTTGAACTGGGGAAGCATGGTAAGAAGCCTCACAACACCAGGTTAAAGTCCAGCTGGTTTATTTGGCAGCACTAGCTTTCGGAGCGCTGCTCCTTCCTCAGGTGAGTGGGAGATCTATTCACAAACAGGGCAATATAAAGACACAAACTCCATTTACACAATAACTGTTGGAATGTTCCCTAGGCAGGAGTGTTCCCTTCCAGTCAGGGAACACCTCAGCGGTCACAGGCATTCGGCCTCTGATCTGCGGGTAAGCGTTCTCCAAGGCGGCCTTCACAACACCCGACAGCGCAGAGTCGCTGAGCAGAGACATAAGAACATAAGAAATAGGAGCAGGAGTAGGCCATCTAGCCCTTCGAGCCTGCCCCGCCATTCCATAAGATCATGGCTGATCTGTCGCTGCTCAGTTCCACATTCCCGCCCTCTCCCCATAACCCTTAATCCCCTCGCTTATCAAAAACCCATCAACCCGCGTCTTAAATATATTTAGCGAGGCAGCCTTCACCACTTCAACGGGCAGAGAATTCCAGAGATTCACCACCCTTTGAGTGAAGAAGTTCCTCCTCAACTCTGTTCTAAACCACCCCCCCTTTATCTTGAGGCTGTGCCCCCTAGTCCTACTGTCCTTCCTGAGCGGGAAGAGCCTCTCCACCTCTATCCTATCCATCCCATTCATCATCTTATACGTCTCAATGAGATCTCCCCTCGTTCTTCTAAACTCTAACGAGTACAAGCCTAGTTTATTCAGCCTCTCCTCATAGCTCAACCCCCTCAACTCCGGTATCAGCCTAGTAAACCTCCTCTGCACTCCCTCCAAGGCCAAAATATCCTTGCGTAAGTACGGCGCCCAAAACTGCACACAGTACTCCAGCTGCGGCCTCACCAATGCCCTATACAGCTGCAGCAAGACCTCCCTACTTTTATATTCAATCCCCCTCACAATGAAGGCCAGCATCCCATTTGCCTTCCTGACCACCTGCTGCACCTGCAAGCTGGGTTTTTGCGACTCATGCACAAGGACCCCGAGGTCCCTCTGCACCGTCGCCTGCTGCAGTTTTTTGCCCCGTAACTAATAGTCCTTCCTACCATTATTCCTACCAAAGTGGGCCACCTCGCAGTTGCCAACATTAAATTCCATTTGCCATTTCCTGGCCCATTCGCCCAGCCTATCTAGATCCTTCTGCAGACTCTCCCCACCCTCTGCACAATTTGCCGTTCCCCCAATCTTGGTGTCATCAGCAAATTTCGACACCATACACTCGGTTCCCTCCTCCAGATCATCTATATAAATGGTAAATAGCTGAGGCCCCAGCACCGACCCCTGGGGCACTCCACTAGTCACCATCCGCCAATCCGAATAGCACCCATTGACCCCCACTCTCTGCCTCCTATTTGACAACCAATCCTCTATCCACGCTAACACCCTACCCCCAACTCCCTGTCCCCTGACCTTCTGCAATAACCTCTTGTGAGGTATCTTATCAAACGCCTTCTGAAAATCCAGAAAGGCCACATCCACCGGCTCTCCTCTATCCACCGCCCTAGACACATCCTCATAGAACTCCAGTAAATTTGTCAGACACGACTTCCCTTTAACGAAACCGTGCTGCGACTGCTCTATCAAGCAATTCCTCTCAAGATGCCTCGCTATTTCCTCCTTGATGATGGATTCTAACATTTTACCTACCACAGACGTTAAACTAACCGGCCTATAATTCCCCGCCTTTTGCCTGGCACCCTTCTTAAACAACGGCGTAACATTAGCCATTTTCCAATCCTCCGGCACTTCCCCGGAATCCAGCGACGTTTGGAAAATAACCACCAAGGCATCCACTATCACCTCCGCCATTTCTTTCAGAACCTTCGGATGCATTCCATCCGGTCCTGGCGACTTGTCCACAATCAGCCCCTCCAGTCTGTCGAGCACCGCCTCTCTAGTAACAATAATGTCATTGAGACCCTCCAGTCCTACCACCTTTCCATCTCTAACACCCGGCAAATTATTCACATCCTCCTCCGTGAAGACAGAAACAAAAAAGTTATTCAGGACCTCAGCCATATCCCCATCCCCTACCACTAGGTCCCCTTTCTCATCCTCTAAGGGACCAACGTTCACCCTAGCCAGCCTCTTCCTTTTTATATATTTATAAAAACTCTTGCTATCCTTTTTTATATTAAGTGCTAGCCCAGCTTCATAGTTTCTCCTACCCTTCTTTATCAACTTCTTTGTCAATCTTTGTTGACATTTAAACCTTTCCCAATCCTCTTCTCGCCCACTACTCTTAGCTACTCTAAACGCCTCCGCTTTTAATTTAACACTTTCCTTCACCTCCTTCGTTATCCACGGCTTATTACCTCTCCTCCTAAATTTCCGCTGAGCACCAAGAAAGATCTCCTTAAAGATCCTCCACTGCTCCTCAGTAGACCTACCTTCCAACACGCTCCCTCAGTCCACATTCGCCAATTCTTCTCTCATCCTACCGTACTCCCCTCTGTTCAAACAAAGGACGCGCGTCCGGGAACCCACTTTCTCCTCCTCCATCTGCACCAGAAACTCCACCATACAATGATCACTCTCCCCAAGAGGATCCTTCACCAAAAGGTCCCTAATTCTACCCGCCTCATTACATAACACCAGACTGATAGCCAAGTTCCGCACACATGAGGATGGTCTCAACTGGGATCTTGGGTTCATGTCACACTATCTGTAACCCCCGTGACTTGCCTGGGCTTGCAAAATCTCACTAACTCTCCTGTCTGGAGACAGTACACATCTCTTTAACCTGTGCTTAACCCTCTCTCCACTCACATTGTCTGCACCTTTAAGACTTGAATAGCTCTAAAGACTCGCATTCCAACTCTTACCTTATAAATTGAGTTTGTGTCTGTATATGCCCTGTTTGTGAACACACGTCCTCACTCACCTGATGAAGGAACCTGAGACCCTGAAAGCTAGTGCAACCAAATAAACCTGTTGGACTTTAACCTGGTGTTGTGAGACATCTTACTGTGTTTGCCCCAGTCCAACACCAGCATCTCCACTTCATGCTTTTATCCAGGGGGCGGGTTCTGGCTCAGGAGGCGGGTTCTGGCTCAGGGGGCGGGTTCTGGCTCAGGAGGCGGGTTCTGGCTCAGGAGGCGGGTTCTGGCTCAGGGGGCGGGTTCTGGCTCAGGAGGCGGGTTCTGGCTCAGGAGGCGGGTTCTGGCTCAGGGGGCGGGTTCTGGCTCAGGGGGCGGGTTGTGGCTCAGGGGGCGGGTTCTGGCTCGGGGGGCGGGTTCTGGCTCGGGGGGCGGGTTCTGGCTCAGGAGGCGGGTTCTGGCTCAGGGGGCGGGTTCTGGCTCAGGGGGCGGGTTCTGGCCCAGGGGGCGGGTTCTGGCTCAGGGGGCGGGTTCTGGCTCGGGGGGCGGGTTCTGGCTCAGGGGGCGGGTTTGGGCTCAGGGGGCGGGTTCTGGCTCAGGGGGCGGGTTCTGGCCCAGGGGGCGGGTTCTGGCTCAGGGGGCAAAGTCTGGCTTTTTTTTGAAACCCTACAGTGCAGAAAAAGGCCATTTGGCCCATTGAGTCTGCACTGACCACAATCCCACCCGGGGTGACCCCCATATCCCTACGTATTTACCCACTAATCTCTCTAACCTACGCATCTCAGGACACTAAGGGGCAATTTATCACGGCCAATCAACCTAACCCACACATCTTTGGACTGTGGGAGGAAACCGGAGCACCCAGAGAAAACCCATACAGACACGAGGAGAACATGCAAACTCCACACAGACAGTGACCCGAGCCGGGAATCGAACCCAGGTCCCTGGAACTGTGAAGCAGCAGTGCTCTGACGCAAAGCGGGAAGAAGAGCTGGAGTGAGCTGGCCGGAAAGTGGAGTTGAGAACAGGATAAGATCAGACATGATGTGATTGAATGACAAAGCAGGCTCAAAGGCTTGAATTGTCTACTCCCTGAATGTTGGCCAGTATAATGGGGAGTGTACCCCTGCTCTGCTCTGCTCCGCTCTGCTCCTCGATAGTGCTGAGGATCAGTATACCGACCCTACAGCTCTGTGGGAGAAATTCCCATGTTCATTGGTTCAGGTCTGGGGGTCATTGGCTCAGGTCTAGGGTCAATAACTTAGTCTGTTGGTCATTGGCCTGGGTCTGGGGGTCAGTGCCCTGTGCACGGGTCAGTGGCCAAAATAGATTTTGGTCAGTCTAGAGCTTTTGAAGTGTGGTTACCGTTATAATGAATTTACCCCAGTTCTGCTTCCTAATAGCTCCAAAATTCGGTATAAAGACCCTACATCTCTGTGGTGGCTCTGTGGGAAAAATTGCATCATCCTTCACTGGACAACAACATCTATTTAGCAGTGTCAAATCTATCAGGGTTTGCGCTGTAATGTTCTATGTTCTATGTATATCAACCCCACTCACAAGACAGTCCCGAACATCACCCAAGCACAACGCAACACCATCCATGCTCTCAAGACAAACCGCAACATTGTCATCAAAGCAGACAAAGGAGGGGCCATCGTCATACTGAACAGAACGGATTACTGTAAAGAAGTGTACCGACAACTAAACAATGAGGAACACTACAGACAGTTACCCACAGATCCGACCAAAGAACACACTCGTCAACTCAACAATCTGATCAAGACCTTTGATCCGGACCTTCAGAGCACCCTCCGTGCTCTCATTCCACGTACTCCCCGCATTGGAGATCTCTACTGCCTCCCAAAGATACACAAGGCAAACACACCTGGCCGTCCCATCGTATCGGGCAATGGGACTCTGTGTGAGAACCTCTCCGGCTACGTTGAGGGCATCCTGAAACCCATTGTACAAAGAACCCCCAGCTTTTGTCGCGACACTACGGACTTTCTACTGAAACTCAGCACACACGGAGCAGTTGAACCAGGGACACTCCTCGTCACAATGGATGTCTCAGCGCTCTACACCAACACCCCCCACAACGATAGCATTGCTGCGACTGCCTCAGTACTCAATGCTGACAACTGCCAGTTTCCAGATGCAATTTTACAACTCATCCGCTTCATCCTGGATCACAATGTCTTCACCTTCAACAACCAGTTTTTCATCCAGACACATGGAACAGCCATGGGGACCAAATTTGCACCTCAATATGCCAACATCTTCATGCACAGGTTCGAACAAGACTTCTTCACTGCACAGAATCTTCAACCAATGCTGTACACTAGATACATCGATGACATTTTCTTCCTTTGGCCTCATGGTGAACAATCACTGAAACAACTATATGATGATATCAACAAATTCCACCCCACCATCAGACTCACCATGGACTATTCCCCAGAATCAGTTGCATTCTTGGACACACGCATCTCCATTAAGGACGGTCACCTCAGCACCTCACTGTACCGCAAGCCCACAGACAATCTCACAATGCTCCACTTCTCCAGTTTCCACCCTAAACATGTTAAAGAAGCCATTCCCTATGGACAAGCCCTCCGTATACACAGGATTTGCTCAGATGAGGAGGATCGTGACAGACACCTCCAGACCCTGAAAGATGCCCTCATAAGAACAGGATATGGTGCTCGACTCATAGATCGGCAGTTCCGATGCGCCACAGCGAAAAACCGCACCGATCTCCTCAGAAGGCAAACACGGGACACAGTGGACAGAGTACCCTTCGTCGTCCAGTACTTCCCCGGAGCGGAGAAGATACGACATCTTCTCCGGAGTCTTCAACATATCATTGATGAAGATGAACATCTCGCCAGGGCCATCCCCACACCCCCACTTCTTGCTTTCAGACAACCACACAACCTCAAACAGACCATTGTTTGCAGCAAACTACCCAGTCTTCAGGAGAACAGTGACCACAACACCACACAACCCTGCCACAGCAACCTCTGCAAGACATGCCGGATCATCGACATGGATACCATCATCACACGTGAGAATACCATCCACCAGGTACATGGTAAATACTCTTGCAACTCGGCCAACATTGTCTACCTGATACGTTGCAAGAAAGGATGTCCCGAAGCATGGTACATTGGGGAGACCATGCAGACGCTACGACAATGGATGAATGAACATCGCTCGACAGTCACCAGGCAAGACTGTTCCCTTCCTGTTGGCGAACACTTCAGTGGTCACGGGCATTCAGCCTCTGACCTTCGGGTAAGCATTCTCCAAGGCGGCCTTCACGACACACGACAGCGCAGAGTCGCTGAACAGAGACTGATAGCCAAGTTCCGCACACATGAGGACGGTCTCAACAGGGATCTTGGGTTCATGTCGCACTATCTGTAACCCCCGTGACTTGCCTGGGTTTGCAAAACCTCACTTACTGTACTGTCTGGAGACAATACACATCTCTGTAACCTGTGATCAGTGCTCCTTCCACTCACATTATCAGCCACTTTAGGACTTGAACAGCAGGTTAGGTGTAAAGATTCGCATTCTAATCAGTAATCTCTAAACTATCTGTGCTTTATATGCTCTGTCTGAGGCCGGAACTCTCCATTCACCTGACGAAGGGACTAACCCGAAAGCTTGTGAGTCTATTATCAAATAAATCGGTTGGATTAAAACCCGGTGTTGTCAGACTTTTTACTATGTATACCTGTCAGAGATCTTGAACAATCTGAATGGTCTGCTAGCCTTGACTATCTGGCATCAGTTAGCTCTGAAGAAGTGATGTGGACTCAAAACGGTGACACAGCAGGTTAGCACTGCTGCCTCACAGCATCAGGGACCCAGGTTTGATCCCTGGCTCGGGTCACTGTGCGGAGACTGTACGTTCTCCCCATGTCTGTCTGGGTTTCCACTGGGTTTTTCCCACAGTCTGAAAGACGTGCTGGTTAGTAGAATACTAAATTCTCCTCCCAGTGTACACAGTAACTTCATAGTAGTGTTAATGTAAGCCTACTTGTGACTAACAAATAAACTTTAAATTGTATTTCGCTCTCCAGAGACAGAGCTGCCAGACCTGCAGTGTTTATTTCAGATTGCCAGCAGCTGCAGTATTTTGCTTTTTTTACCTGGTGAATTGTCACAATCCGGAGCCAGGCCCCGCCCTCTGAGACAGACCCCGCCCTCTGAGCCAGGCCCCGCCCTCTGAGACAGACCCCGCCCTCTGATCCAGGCCCTGCCCTCTGAGACAAACCCCGCCCTCTGAGCCAGGCCCCACCCTCTGAGCCAGATCCCGCCTCCTGAGCCAGACCCGCCCTCTGAGCCAGACCCCACCCTCTGAGCCAGACCCCGCCTCCTGAGCCAGACCCCGCCCTCTGAACCAGTCCTGTCCTCTGAGGCAGACCCCACCTCCGGAGCCAGACCCCGCCTCCTGAGCCAGACCCGCCCTCTGAGCCAGACCCCACCCTCTGAGCCAGACCCCACCCTCTGAACCAGTCCTATCCTCTGAGGCAGACCCCACCTCCGGAGCCAGACCCCGCCTCCTGAGCCAGACCCGCCCTCTGAGCCAGACCCCACCCTCTGAGCCAGACCCCGCCTCCTGAGTCAGACCCGCCCTCTGAGCCAGACCCCACCCTCTGAGCCAGACCCCACCTCCGGAGCCAGACCCCGCCTCCTGAGCCAGACCCACCCTCTGAGCCAGACCCCACCCTCTGAGCCAGACCCCGCCTCCTGAGCCAGACCCCGCCCTCTGAACCAGTCCCACCCTCTGAGGCAGACCCCACCTCCTGAGCCAGACCCCGCCTCCTGAGCCAGACCCACCCTCTGAGCCAGACCCCACCCTCTGAGCCAGACCCCGCCTCCTGAGCCAGACCCCGCCCTCTGAACCAGTCCCACCCTCTGAGGCAGACCCCACCTCCTGAGCCAGACCCCGCCTCCTGAGCCAGACCCCGCCCTCTGAGCCAGACCCCACCTCTGGAGCCAGACCCCGCCTCCTGAGCCAGACCCGCCCTCTGAGCCAGACCCCGCCCTCTGAGCCAGACCCCACCCTCTGAGCCAGACCCCGCCTCCTGAGCCAGACCCCGCCCTCTGAACCAGTCCCGCCCTCTGAGGCAGACCCCACCTCCTGAGCCAGACCCCGCCTCCTGAGCCAGACCCCGCCCTCTGAGCCAGACCCCGCCTCTTGAGTGCTAGCCCATTGGTGTCAGGAAGACGGGCAGAACTTCCATATCTGCCCTTCACTGTCAATACTCCATGCATTCAGTTGGTGAACCATAGAACATAGAACATTACAGCACAGAACAGGCCCTTCGGCCCACGATGTTGCGCCGACCAGTTAAAAAACAATGACCCTCTAACCTAAACCAATCCCTTTCCATCCATAAACCTATCCACAGATCTCTTAAACGTCCCCAAACTAGGCGCATTTACAACTGCAGCAGGCAGGGCATTCCAATCCCTCACCACCCTCTGGGTAAAGAATCTACCCCTGACATCCGTCCTATAACTACCCCCCCTTAATTTAAAGCCATGCCCCCTCGTGCTAGCTTTCTCCATCCGAGGAAAAAGGCTATCACTATCCACCCTATCTAAACCTCTAATCATCTTATATGTTTCAATAAGGTCCCCTCTTAGCTGCCTTCTTTCTAATGAAAACAACCCCAAATCCCTCAGTCTCTCCTCATAGGATCTCCCCTCCATACCAGGCAACATCCTGGTAAACCTCCTCTGCACCCTCTCCAAAGCCTCCACGTCCTTCCTATAATGTGGGGACCAGAACTGCACACAATACTCCAAGTGCGGCCACACCAGAGTTGTGTACAGTTGCAACATGGGTGAGTCTAGCTCCTATTAGCTGGAACATAGACTTCCACATCACAAGGTACATGTCTTTGAGTATTTGTACAGGTTGCCATTTGCTCCTGTATCTATCACCAGTTACAGTTTAAGTTGCGACTGGGATGTGTGGTCTCAGGTGTAT
This sequence comes from Carcharhinus amblyrhynchos, assembly GCF_965287045.1. NCBI lineage: Eukaryota > Metazoa > Chordata > Chondrichthyes > Carcharhiniformes > Carcharhinidae > Carcharhinus > Carcharhinus amblyrhynchos. The sequence continues at coordinate 43,317,834 of NC_137348.1, forward strand.
TGAAAGTTTCCAGTTGGATGATTGGATTGACATGTTGTGTGGGTCACTGCGTAGAAAGCTCCTTCACTCCTGAATTGTACTTGTGTTTCTCAGGGCTGTCTTTGTCACCCAGCTCCCAGCCTACCTCATGGATGTGCTGATATTTGGTGAACTCTTTCTCATTAATAAGCAGGATCTGCTTTTTGCTGAGCTGTGGTTTCTCAATGCTTCCCCACTGCCAGACCTTTGACACAATCCGGCCTGAGGTCCCTTCTAAACACATGCCTTGCTCTGTATGAGAGTACATGGCTGGTGCATTAGATACACTCATCACTAGCCTTGCCCAGTTTGGATGCCTTGGCTGTCTCATGTGTGGTTGCTCCTTCGAGTTGCCTGCCTGCAACTCTAGCCTTGTACATTTTGCCGCCTTTAATTAGACCTCAAGGGCCTTTGTCACATCAAACAGATGCTTTTGGAATGTCTTTATTGGGGCCAATCCAATTATTAGCTCTTGGAGTTCTGCATCTGAGACATCCTCTTGGACTTGTGATCAAACATGCTGATATGGCTGGTGTCTGGCTTACTGATCTCTACCTCACACAGGAGTTTGCACATTCTCCTCGTGTCTGTGTGGGTTTCCTCCGGGTGCTCCGGTTTCCTCCCACAGTCCAAAGATGTGTGGGTTAGGTTGATTGGTCATGCTAAGAAATTGCCCCTTAGTTTTCAGGGTAGTGTAGGTTAGAGGGATTAGTGGGTATAATATATGGAGATAGGGCCTGGGTGGGATTGTGTTTGGTGCAGACTCGATGGGCCGAAGGGCCTCTTTCTCCACTGTAGGGTTCTATGATTCTTTCCACCTACATCACAATTCCTCTGAAGTCATACCTCACATCAACAATTTCCAGTTTCCCGGCTCTCTATTCCTCCATTCCCCACCAGGATAGTCTGAGGACACGCTGCTTCATCCCGGAATAGAGGCCCAAACAATCCCATCAACCACCACTCTCCTCTATCTGGCTGAACTTGTCCTCTCATTAAATGAAGAGGAGAAGTGGCAGATGGACTTCAACGCGGATAAATGTGTAGTGGTCCATTTTGGCAGGACCAATGGGATGAAGGAGTACAATATCAAGGGTAGGAGTCTTAGCTGTGTTGAAGAGCAGAGGGATCTTGGGGTCCGGGTCCATAGGACTCTTAAATCGGCCTCGCAGGTGGAGGATGTGGTCAGGAAGGCGTATGGTGTACTGGTCTTCATTAATCGAGGGATTGAGTTTAGGAGTCGGGAGGTAATGCTGCAACTTTATAGGACCCTTGTCAGACCCCAATTGGAGTACTGTGCGCAGTTCTGGTCACCTCACTACAGGAAGGACGTGGAAGCTATTGAGAGGGTGCAGAGGAGATTTACAAGGATGTTGCCTGGATTGGGAGGCATGCCTTATGAAGATAGGTTGAGGGAGCTGGGACTCTTCTCCCTGGAGAGACGAAGGTTGAGAGGCGACCTGATAGAGGTTTATAAAATGTTGAGAGGAATAGATAGGGTGGATTCTCGGAGGCTATTTCCCAGGGCTGAAATGGTCGCTACGAGAGGACACAGGTTTAAGATGCTGGGGAGCAGGTACAGAAGTGATGTTAGGGGTAAGTTTTTCACTCAGAGGGTGGTGAGTGAGTGGAATCGGCTGCTGTCAGTGGTGGTGGAGGCGAACTCGCTGGGGTCTTTTAAAAGACTCCTGGATGAGTATATGGGATCTAATGGGATTGGGGGTTACAGATAGTTCTATGGCTTGGCAGGTATGGATATGATCGGTGCAACTTGAGGGCCGAAGGGCCTGTTTGTGCTGTAGTGTTCTATATTCTAAATAATCTCTCCTTTTAATTTACAGGAAGTGAGATAAATTAAGGTATTGCTCTAGGTGGCCCCCAGTTATGCCTGTCTTTTTGTAGGTTATGTGGAACACTCCTTGTTCCAATCCTACTCTGACCCTGTCCCACATTCTCTGTTACGTTGATGACTGTATCATTACTGCTTCATGCTCTCGTCTGGGACCTGGAAAAGTTGATGAATTTTGCTTCCAGTTTCCACCTCTCTCTCACCTTCAAATGCTCCATCTCCGACACCTCCCTTCCCTCCTTGAATTCTCTGTCTTTCCGGTGATAGAGTGACCATCTATATTCATTACAAACCCATTGATTCCCACAGCTACCTCGATTACAGCTCCGCACACCCTCTTTCTGTAAGGACTCCATCCCGTTCTCTGAGTTTCTCCATCTCCGTTGCATCCACCTTCAGAAATGATGCCTCTGACATTCCGCCATTTTCCTTCACCGAGTTTTTCCCTGCATTCCGGTTAACAGAACACTCAAGCATGTCTGACCCGAGGGGGATAGAATATAAAAGCAGGGAGGTCTTGCTGCAACTGTACAGGGCACTGGTGAGGCCGCAGCTGGAGTACTGTGTGCAGTTTTGGTCACCGCACTTGCGGAAGGATATATTGGCCTTGGAGGGAGTGCAGAGGAGGTTTACTAGGCTGATACCAGAGATGAGGGGGTTGGACTATGAAGAGAGACTAAATAGACTGGGTCTGTACTCATTGGAGTTTAGAAGGCTGAGGGAGGATCTTATAGAGACGTATAAGATAATGAAAGGGATGGATCGGCGCAACTTGTGGGCTGAAGGGCCTGCTTGTGCTGTAGTGTTCTACGTTCTATGTTGTTCTATACTTCCTTCAGGTGAAGCAACATTTCACTTTACTTCCTTCAACTTGGTCTACTGCTCCCAGTGTGGTCTCCTCTACACCGAGGAGACTAAATGCAGACGGGGCGACTGCTTTCTGAACACCTTTGCTCCATCCACAGCCATGACTCCAACCTTCTTGGTCACTTGCCATTCCAGTTCCCCAGCTTGCTCTCATACCCACATGTCCGTCCTCAGAGTGGTCCACAGAATCTCATCGCAAACTGGAAGAGCAACACCTCATCTTCCAATTGGGCACATTGTAACCCTCAGAACTCAACATCGAGTTCAACAGCTTCAGACTGTGACCTTTCTCCTCCATCTTAACCCCTTCTTTAAAATGTCCCACACATGTGAGGTCTCCATAGAACCATAGAACATTACAGCTCAGAAACAGGCCTTTTGGCCCTTCTTGTCTGTGCCGAACCATTTTTCTGCCTAGTCCCACTGACCTGCACCTGGACCATATCCCTCCACATCCCTCTCATCCATGAACCCGTCCAAGTTTTTCTTAAATGTTAAAAGTGACCCTGCATTTATCACTTTATCCGGCAGCTCATTCCACACTCCCACCACTCTGTGTGAAGAATCCCCCCTAATCTCATTGCAAAAGCTCTCCACGCAGACACACCACAACACACACACACACACACCACAACACACACACATCACACACACACACACACACACACATCACACACACACATCACACACACACACACACACATCACACACACACACACACATGCAGACACACACACATCACAACACGCACACACACACACACACCACAACACACGCACACACGCACGCACCACAACACACACACACACACACGCATCACAACACACACACACACATGCAGACACACACACACATACACACACACACCACAACACACACACACGCACGCACCACAACACACACACACACACATGCAGACACACACACACATACACACACACACCACAACACACACACACGCACGCACCACAACACACACACATGCAGACACACACACCACAACACACACACACACACACCACAACACACACACACACACGCACCACAACACACACACACACACACACACCACAACACACACACACGCACGCACCACAACACACACACACACACACACACCACAACACACACACACACATGCAGACACACACACCACAACACACACACACATGCAGACACACACACCACAACACACACACACACGCACCACAACACACACACATGCAGACACACACACCACAACACACACACACATACACACACATGCACCACATCACACACACACATGCAGACACACACACCACAACACACACACACATACACACACACGCACCATAACACACACACACACACACGCACCACAACACACACACACATGCAGACACACACACCACAACACACACACACACACACACCACAACACACACACACATACACACACACGCACCACATCACACACACACACACACACACCACAACACACACACACACACGCACCACAACACACACACACATGCAGACACACACACCACAACACACACACACACACACACACACACCACAACACACACACACACACACATGCACCACAACACACACACACATGCAGACACACACACCACAACACACACGCACCATAACACACACACACACACACGCACCACAACACACACACACATGCAGACACACACACCACAACACACACACACCACAACACACACACACACACACACATGTGAGAAACGGTCAGATACTCAGTTTATGATTCCCCCCCTTGAATCAAATACACGGATGAGTTCAGCTAACTGTCGGTTTATTCGATCTTGCAAGAAAGGGTGCCGTCCCGTGGGTACACACACCTTGCTTTACACAATCTTAGTTTATATACATTTTTCCTAGATAACAATAGGACAGCCCTCCTTTCTTTATTGGTTACCACTCCTTAATCTCTTTACTGAGTGATCTCCTCCCTTGTTGACATCCCATTAACTCTAATCCAATCACCCCTTTTAAGGCTTAAATCGTTTTACCTCTCATCAATTCAGCTAACTCTTTTTCATTGTCCCGTAAATTGCTTACCCATTTATTTTATATGGTGTAAATCTCTTTTAGGCTATGCTGAAGACCCCGGGCGCCTGCCAGTCTCATGTTTTTTTCTTCTTTTTCTGCGTGTTTCATCATCTGCTGGTCTTAGCGTTTAACCCCTCAGGTTACACTAACGGTTCTGTCATGGTTTCCGCCCCAGATGGCTTGACTCAAAAATTACACTCACAATCCCTCACAATCCCCCCTGTTTTTCTTACGCTTTGTAATTTTTGACATTCTTCTGGTGTTCCAGGCGTTCCAGCAGGTCGAGGGCCTGTTCATCCAGAGTTTTATCGCCTAAGAGGCTTATCCTCTCTTCCGTCTCTAAATTCATATTTATCACTTTTCCATTCAGGACATCCCCCCTAGTCAGGGCTGTTTCGATTAGCCGCTGAGCCAACCCCCGAACACAAGGGATGATACAACACCCTAGGGCGGCCAATACCCCTGCCGTTACCATGAAAGAGACAAGGACGGACATTACTACTCCTTTCCATTTGCCGAACCAAGCTTCCAACCACCTAGTGAGATCTAGGTCTGTACCCGAGTTCTCAGCTAGTTCATTAGCTAGGGTCGTTAGCCCTTCGAGGGCTCGGGTAATTGACCCATCGGGAGCTGTGTTATTTGGGATAAAGGTGCAGCATTCAGTTCCTATCATGACGCATACCCCCCCTTTCTCTGCTAGAATCATGTCCAGGGCTAGCCTGTTTTCCCAGGCCATTCTGCTGGTTGCGTCCAATTGTTCCGCTATCCCGCTTATCGCATTTCGGGTATAATTAACAAACCTCTGTTGATTATAATAGATATAGTTGATCCAATCTACATTCTTGTTGACAGTCACCCACCAGAACAGGGATTCAAATCCTGCTGCTATCTGGCTCCTGGCTTTGTACTCATCAGGGACCCCCCTAGGGACCCCTATGGCGTCCAGATATATTCGTTCATCAAAAGAACCCGGGAGGCTCCTTTTCCCTCGTTCTTTTCCACGGGGTCCCTGATGTTCGAATGCCAGGGTAAAGGGTACGGCCAATTGGATAAGTGCACAAGTGCCCTTCCATTTCTGAGGTAAAATGGGTCTCAAAGTCCTCCCTCCACAGTACCACCATAGATCAGCTCTAGGTACCTGGATTTGGGAGTAGTTTCCTCCCTCGGTGGTGTCGCTGACTTCCTTAACTGTTCCACACCTATCGAAGCTTCCCACTTCCCCGTCCAATCCATCCCCAGTCCGGGTGATACAGGTGTGATGTATCCCCGTTACTCCGGAAAAAGCGGGGGGTTGAGACGCCCTGTTCAGTTTGATTGGGGGAAATGTCAGGCTCAAGGAGCGACAAGTGGGGTCTCCCCAAGCCTCTCTGTTTTGATACAGTTTCACCATACACTCCATTTCAGCTGGTTCTTTATCCCATCCCAGCGGGAATGGGACCACCTGGGGAGTTGGCCGGCTACTGGTGCACGCATAACAGTTACCTTTTCCGACACTTTGTACTGTATATTTGACCCATTCTATCCAGGTGTTCGCTTCCCTGAATCCCGTTTCTATTTCAATGGTCTCTCTTAAATCCTTTACCTCCACTACCCTGACTTCTCCTGAGACTCCCCGGCTAGGGGCGGAGGAGTTCCTGGTTTCGGCATTTTTGACTGTAACCCGCACACAACACAGGGCCACCCCCACCCTCCCTGTGTGTTCCTTGATCTTGACCCCAAAAACTTGTCCGTCGAGGCCCTCTGTCCCACCGTCGTCTGACTTTTTTATGGTGAGGTAGAGGGGGTTACATTGGTTTAGCTTACAGTCTCTGGGAAAGATCTTCCGTGGAACCAGTGATACTTTCTCGCGAATCCTTAACTTAACGTCTTCATTTAACCCCCCTACTTGACAAGATTCTACTTTCCCCTGTTCATTTTTAGTACACTTTGGGTTCTTATCGAAGACAAGTAATTCTATTTCCCTCCCCTGGTATCTCTTCTGCCCCGTAAGGTCGTCTTTGCAGGGTACCATTCGACAGAGGTCGATCTCAATTACCTGTGCCTGGGGTGATTGGATTATAGTAAGGGAGTACACTTGGGCCGCCTGCCCAGCACCTATGCCCCCATAGAGTAAACATATTATTAGTAACATCCCGCTATTGCCGTATATTGCCCAAATTGACATATCAAAAATCAAGTCCAATCAGTTCTTCGCGGTGTGGTGGCCAGGAGTAGGCACTTCTTCTGCTGGTTCTGGCACCGGTCCTTTCACTCGAGTGTAATGCGTCCAGCCTTTCTCAGCCGTGCGGATAGCCGTTTCCGTGGTCAGAAGTACTAAGTAGGGACCATCCCAGATCGGTTCTAAAGTCCGGAGTTTCCAGTTCTTGATTAGGACCCAATGCCCTGGCTTGATGGTGTGTATCGCAAACTCGAGAGGTGGTGTCTGTGCCAGGAGTCCCTGTTGGCGTAAATGAGATAGAGCAGACCCCAGGACCTCAACATATTTATGCACAAATACATCGCGGGACTCGAATGTGGGGAGTTCCCCTTTTGGCCCATTAAAGGGGAGACCGAACATTATTTCGTATGGGGACACCCCCAAGTCCCGCCGTGGCTGCGTTCGTATTTGCAGCAAGGCAAGGGGAAGGCACTTGGTCCAGGGCAACCCGGTCTCTGTCCTGAGTTTTGTCAGCTGTTTTTTAATAGTCTGATTCATTCTTTCCACCTTGCCCGAGGACGGGGGATGCCAAGGGGTGTGGAAATCCCAGCTTACCCCCACTGCCCGCACTATGTTCTGTAGGACAGTGGACGTAAACTGGCTCCCCTGGTCTGAATCGATGGCCCGGGGGAGTCCGTATCGTGGGATAATTTGTTCGAGAAGGACCTTGCTAACCTGTGTCGCCGAGGCTATGGCGGTTGGGTACGCCTCAACCCACCCTGTCAAGTGGTCCACTATTACCAAAAGATATTTCAGGCGCCCTATGGGGGGGAGTTCGGTATAATCCACTTGGATATACTCGAAGGGCCTATAGGCTGGGCTTCTCCCTCCTTGCTTCGTATTCTGTCTCAGTCCTTTTTTATTTATCTTCCGACAAATTACACAATCTTTCGTGACTTGCTTAGCCACAGTGTATAAACCGGGATGTGCGTACTGACGCAGAAATGCATCGCACATCGCCTGTGTCCCCCAGTGTCCTCCCCGATGGAGATGACTAATTATGTCTCTGGTCATCGGTCGGTTTAATAGTTGTCGACCATCGGGTAACGTCCATTTCCCTCTTTCATCTTTCTGACCCCCAAGTGATTTTAGCTCGGCTTCTTCCTTTTCGCTAAATGCTGGTGTTTCTATTACTTCAGACACTTGGGGCACCCAGACCAAGCAGTCCACTATCTCCTCCTCCGTCCCTGCCAATTTTGCTTGTCCGTCCGCCAACTGGTTCCCCTTTGTCTCTATCCCATTGTCTCTCTGGTGTCCTTTTACATGGACCACAGCAATTTCCCGTGGCCCCAGCAGGTCTTTTAATATTTTAGTAACCAATTCCTCATGTATCAATTCTTTTCCCCTACTATTTATCATTCCCCTTTCCTTCCAAATTTTTCCAAAAGTGTGTACCACCCCGAACGCATACTTGGAGTCGGTGTAGATGGTCCCTATCAATCCCTCTAAGCCCTTGAGAGCCCGGTGTAGAGCATATAATTCACATGTCTGGGCAGACCAGACATTAGGCAGTCGCCCCCTTTCTACCAAATTCCAGCCAGCTTCACTAATGATCGCGTATCCATTATGCCTTTTTCCGTTTACCACCCGGGAGGATCCATCTATATACCATCGCTTTCCAGTGTGAAGAGGGGAGTCCCTTAGATCCTCCCTTACCTTACTCTGGAGATCTATTATGTCCGAACAGCAATGTTCGAGTCCCTCGCCTTCTTCCCCCTTCCAGAGGAATTCAGCTGGGTTCTGACAGGAATTGACCTCTATCTTAAGATCGTCCCGATCTAGCAAAATGGCCTCATACTTCAAGATTCTTGAGTCCGTCAGCCATCTCCCAGCCCTCTGATTTAAAATAGTCCTAACCTGGTGGGGGGTAATGACCGTCAAGGGTGCCCCAAATGTCAGCTTCCTACTTTCTTCCACCAATTTGGCCGTGGCAGCCACCGCCTGGACACATTCTGGCCAGCCTCGGGAAACTGGGTCCAGTATCTTTGATAAGAATGCCACTGGCTTCCTTTTTCCCCCCCAATCTTGGGTTAAAACTCCGAGGGCGGTTCCCTGTTTGGCATTTACAAAGAGTCTGAATGCCTTACTGAAATCTGGCAAGCTCAAGACTGGCGCAGTCATCAATTTCTGTTTCAGGGTCTCAATTAGTTCCTCCTCTTTCTCGTCCCACTGGATTTTGTTAGGAGCCCCCTCTACAAGTTTTAGGTACAGACCCTTGGTTAGGGGGGCATAGTCGTCTATCCATAATCGGCAATAACCTAAGAGTCCCAAAAACATTCGTAGCTCTCTCTTAGTTCCCGGGAGTCCCAGTTCAACTATTCCCCTCACCCTTTCCGGACTTATTCTCTTCTGTCCCTGGCTTATCAAGTGTCCCAGATACTTAACCTCTCTTTCTGCATATTGGAGCTTCTTCTGGCTCACCCTTAGTCCCTGTCCTGCCAAATAATTCAGAAGGGTATTTGTTCCCGCTACGACCTCCGCTTCTGTGGGTCCGGACAACAGGAGGTCATCCACATACTGTATGAGTTTTAGGGCTGGGGAAAGGATCAGTCCCTCTAATACCTGCTCTAAAATCTGACCAAACAAATTTGGCGATTCGGTGAACCCCTGGGGAAGCACTGTCCAGCGGTATTGCTGCTTCCTGCCCGTGTCAGGGTCCTCCCACTCGAAGGCGAATAAGTCTCTACTGGCCTCGTCCAACGGGCAGGCCCAGAAGGCGTCCTTTAAATCCACTACACTGAACCATTCATGTTCTGGGAGTATCCGCCCCAGTATAGTGTATGGGTTCGGCACCACCGGGTGTCGTACCTGTACAATCTTATTGATTTCCCTCAAGTCTTGGACCATTCTGTAACTGCCGTCAGACTTTCGGACTGGCAAAATGGGAGAGTTATATCTCGACATACATGGTTCCACCAGCCCATCACTTATCAGGTCTTTCATCACTTCTTTCAGGCCCTGTCTCCCTTCCCGGGAGATAGGATACTGACGTATCTTGACAGAGGAGCTCTGGGGCTTAAGATCAATTTTTACAGGCTGAATCGAGAGTCGCCCTCTGTTTCCCTTGGCCGTCCATACTCTAGAGTCTATACCCGTGAGTCGGTCCTCGCTAAGGTATGACATAGTTACCACCAGGTCTTCGTCGTCCCCTACATTTATTCGGAGCCCGAAGCGGATTATCAGGTCCCGCCCCAACAGACCATAGGGGAGATGAGGGAGGTGGAGGAGCTCTGCTAAAAGCTCCTCTTCCTCCCATTGTAGTACCTGTGGTTCAAATAGTTTCGCCCTAAATACCCCTCCCTTTACTCCTGATATGTTCAACATTTTAGTTTGGTAATTGGCTCCTGTAGGATAGATTGGGATTGAGGATCTGCCTGCCCCCGTGTCGACTAAAAATGTAACATCCTCCTTTTGTGGACCCACCTTTAAATTTACCAGGGGTTCTTGGTAGGTCCTTTTTCCGATTCTCCCCTGACCCCTCTAATCAACCTCACATTCCATTTCATAAATCCCTTCTCGTTCCTTCTTAAATTCAGGACACTCTCTTTTGAAGTGTCCCGGTTTCCCACAGTGGTAACACCCGGCCGCCCGGGGCCGGTCACCACCGTAAAATTCTCCTCGTCCTCTACCTCGGCCCCTCCTGGCCCCCCCTTTCCTTCCAACCTCCCCTTGACCTTCCTCTACCTACTGTATATCCTTCATCCGTTATCCCGGTGGACTTACATACTTCCCTAACAGCTGCCACCATCATCTTTGCCTTCTGCTTTTCCTTTACAACCTCTCTCTGAACAAAGACCTTCTGCGCTTCCCGCAATAATTCCGCCATGTCCTTCCCACTCCAATCCTCAATCTTTTGTAGTTTTCTCTGGATATCTGGCCAGGATTTCGTTACAAAATTAATTTTTAGCATTCCCTTTCCAATTTCATCATCAGGATCGATTCCTGAATATTTGCGGACAGACTCCCTCAGTCTGTCTAAGAACGTGCTGGGTGATTCATCTTTTCCTTGCCTAATATCAAATGCTTTTGCCACATTCTGCTGCTTGGGGACACATGTCTGGATCCCCCGAATTATAAGATTCCGGAGATCCGACATGTTTGTCCGCCCTTCCTGGGTATTATGATTCCAATTTGGATCCTCAAGAGGGTATTTTTGATCTCCCCTGAGTTGTTCTTGCTGTTGGTGATCCCTATCCCAAATTTCCATGGCCCTATTTCGGATCATAACTCCTTCATCGTAGTTGAATAATATGCTCATTATGGCCCGGAGATCCCCCCAAGTATACATGCTTGGACCCAGGAATTGGTCAAGTTGTGTCGCTACCGCGACAGGGTCCTCTAGGAGAGGGGGCAACTCCTTCCTAAGTTGTCGGATGTCTGTCGAGTTAAGAGGCACCACCACGAACCCTGTCTCTCTTTGTCCGAAGGGAACCTCCCTGAGAGGGTGCATTTCCACCTCGGGCGCTGAAGCCCCATTATTCTGCTGTTGTTCCAGGGACTGTTTTATTACCAACCTCTCGGACCTTCGCAGACCCTCAACTGGGGGTCCGCCTCCTGTGCCGTTCTCAAGATTTATGAGATCTTCCCCTCGGGGCCCTTGGGCCCCATTATTATTTGGTTGATATGCAGGGGGTACATTTGGTACAGGAGGGGGTGGCGGCGGGAGGTTGTCAAGAGGGTCCCATTGCCCCGGTCTGCTCTGTGGGATCATTGGATACAGGGAGACTGGCTGTGGCGATCTACTCATCGCGCCCACCCAACAGGCAGCGTACTTACTTTCCTCGGGGTTAAAGGGTTGTTTACTATTAACATATAAATTTAATATCTGACAGACCCAATCCTCATCCGATCCATATTTTGGCCACAATACAGATGGTTTCCGGATTGGTTCCTTCGTCCACACAAAACAACAATATTTTATCATAACCTTTTTTAAGTCCTTAGTCTTTCGGTCCCCATCCCAATTTTCTAACTGTATCCCCAGAGGACTGTCGGGGGGTATTCCCTTTTCATCATTATTATTTCCCGGTTTCCCATCCTTACTCTTGGACGGTTTACCTCCCATGGTTAGTCTTCAGTTGTCGTCTTGGACACAAGTTAATTTATTTGTGCCCTCAGATCAAACTGTCATAACCATAAAGTCGTCAAGGAAGAAAATGACTCTCACCCTTAATCAGCCGAATTCCCGGGAGAGAAATTTCTTACCTTGATCCGTGCACGGAGTTGTCCGACTTCTTCCAATGATGTGTATACCCCCTCACAGATTTCAGTCACAGTCCTAGCAGTCCTAGTGTATAGAAGTCATCCGTGTGATTTCCAGGGTCCAGAATTATCTCAACTGAGTGGTTTCAGATTCCCCTCCTCCCAGACCAAAACGACGTTTTTACGTGTAAATATACACTAGACGCGTCTTATTCCATCGATTTGGTCTAGTCGAGGGAAACCCCCGTTATAATTCCAGATCCCGGACGAGCCCCCAATTGTGAGAAACGGTCAGATACTCAGTTTATGATTCCCCCCCTTGAATCAAATACACGGATGAGTTCAGCTAACTGTCGGTTTATTCGATCTTGCAAGAAAGGGTGCCGTCCCGTGGGTACACACACCTTGCTTTACACAATCTTAGTTTATATACATTTTTCCTAGATAACAATAGGACAGCCCTCCTTTCTTTATTGGTTACCACTCCTTAATCTCTTTACTGAGTGATCTCCTCCCTTGTTGACATCCCATTAACTCTAATCCAATCACCCCTTTTAAGGCTTAAATCGTTTTACCTCTCATCAATTCAGCTAACTCTTTTTCATTGTCCCGTAAATTGCTTACCCATTTATTTTATATGGTGTAAATCTCTTTTAGGCTATGCTGAAGACCCCGAGCGCCTGCCAGTCTCATGTTTTTTTCTTCTTTTTCTGCGTGTTTCATCATCTGCTGGTCTTAGCGTTTAACCCCTCAGGTTACACTAACGGTTCTGTCATGGTTTCCGCCCCAGATGGCTTGACTCAAAAATTACACTACTGCTACCATCCCTCACACACACACACCACAACACACACACACACCACAACACACACACACACATGCAGACACACACACCACAACACACACACACACACACACCACAACACACACACACACGCACCACAACACACACACACACACCACAACACACACACACATGCAGACACACACACCACAACACACACACACACACACACACACACACACACGCACCACAACACACACACACATGCAGACACACACACCACAACACACACACACATGCACAAACACACACACATCACAACACGCACACACACACACGCACACACACACACACACCACAACACACACACACACCACAACACACACACACACATGCAGACACACACACATCACAACACGCACATACACGCACACACACACACACACACCACAACACACACACTCAGACACACACACCACAACACACACACACATGCACAAACACACACACATCACACACACGCACACACACACACACACCACAACACACACACACACCACAACACACACACACACATGCAGACACACACACATCACAACACGCACATACACGCACACACACACACACACACCACAACACACACACTCAGACACACACACCACAACACACACACACATGCACAAACACACACACATCACACACACGCACACACACACACACACCACAACACACACACACACCACAACACACACACACACATGCAGACACACACACATCACAACACGCACATACACGCACACACACACACACACACCACAACACACACACTCAGACACACACACCACAACACACACACACATGCACAAACACACACACATCACAACACGCACACACACACACGCACACACACACACACACCACAACACACACACACACCACAACACACACACACATGCAGACACACACACATCACAACACGCACATACACGCACACACACACACACACCACAACACACACACTCAGACACACGCACCACAACACACACACACACACACACACATGCAGACACACACCACAACATGCACACACACACACCACAACACGTATACTCACACACACACACTTACACACACACACTCACACACACCACGACACCCACACACACACACCACAACACGTACACACAGACACACACCACAACACCCACACACACACACACCACAAAACACACATGTGTTTGTTTGTAAGGATGTTACATCTGGATGTAATCTCTCCCGACCACAGTTTAATATCTAACACATGCTCCCTCTCTTTAATCCTGATGTAATGTTGAGCAGGCTGGAATCATTCCCGGTCTCCTCTCTCCCTGCAGAAGCTGCCAGACTTGCTGAATTTTCACAGCGTTTCCTGATATTCATACAATCCCTTCGATCCAGAAGGAGGCTATTCGGCCCATTGAGTCTGCACTGACTCTCCGACAGAACACCTTACTCAGGCTCTATCCCCATAATCCTATGTATTTACCCTGCTGATACCCCAAACCTACACATCTGGGGACACCAAGGGGCAACTTACCAATCCACCTAATCTGCATATTGTTGAACAGAGTGAGAAAGCCATCTCCTTCGAGGGATAGTGTTTAAAATCTTTGCCAAGTTGTAAACTCCATTAAACCACAAGTTAGAGAAACATGAATTGGGAACATGAAGAAGAAACTCGAAAGAAGAATCATACAGACTGGGGATGTTAATTCTGTTTCTCTGCACAAAGATTTTTAATTCATTTTCAGGATGTGGGTATCACTGGCTAGACCAGCATCTTTGCCCATTCCTAATTGTCCGTCAGAAGGTGATGGTGAACCGTCTTCTCGAACTGCTACAGTCTCTGCAGTGCCATTCAGGAGACGATTCCAGGATTTGACCCAGGAACAGTGATATATTTCCAAATCAGGATGGTGTGTGACTTGGACGGGGACGTCCAGGTGCTGGTATTCCCAAGTATCTGCTGCTCTTACCCTTCTAGATGGCAGTGGTCATGGGTTTGGGAGGTGCTACCTAAAGACCTGGCTGAGTTGCTGCAGGGCAAGCTGCAGCATGCTACGGTGCAGAGGGACCTGGGGGTCCTTGTGCATGAGTCGCAAAAACCCAGCTTGCAGGTGCAGCAGGTGGTCAGGAAGGCGAATGGGATGCTGGCCTTTATAGCGAGGGGGATTGAATATAAAAGTAGGGAGGTCTTGCTGCAACTGTACAGGGCACTGGTGAGGCCGCAGCTGGAGTACTGTGTGCAGTTTTGGTCGCCGCACTTGCGCAAGGATATATTGGCCTTGGAGGGAGTGCAGAGGAGGTTCACTAGGCTGATACCAGAGATGAGGGGGTTAGCTTATGATTGAATGGGTCTGTACTCGTTGGAGTTTAGAAGGCTGAGGGGGGATCTTATAGAGACGTATAAGATAATGAAGGGGATGGATAGGGTAGAGGTAGAGAGATTCTTCCCGCTCAGAAAGGACAGCAGGACTAGAGGGCACAGCCTCAAGATAAGCGGGGGGCGGTTTAGATCAGAGTTGAGGAGGAACTTCTTCACTCAAAGGGTGGTGAATCTCTGGAATTCTCTGCCCGTTGAAGTGGTGGAGGCTGCCTCGCTAAATATATTTAAGACGCGGGTAGATAGGTTTTTGATAGGCAAGGGAATTAAGGGTTATGGGGAGAAAGCGGGAAAGTGGAACTGATCCACTTCAGATCAGCCATGATCTTATTGAACGGCGGGGCAGGCTCGAGGGGCTAGATGGCCTACTCCTGCTCCTATTTCTTATGTTCTTATCTTGTAGATGGTACACACTGCTGCCAGTGTGTGTCAGTGCTGGAGGAATTGAATGTTTGTGGAAGGGATGCCAGTCAAGCAGGATGCTTTCCTAGAATCCCAACAGGGCAAAAGGAGGCCCTTTGGCCCATCGAGTCTGCACTGACTCTGACAGAGCACCTTACTCAAGCCCTATCCCCATAACCCCATGTGTTTACCCTACTAATACCCCGAACCCACACGTTTTGAGACACTAAGTGGCAATTTAGCACGGTTAATCCACCTAACCCGCACACCTTTGGAGTGTGGGAGGAAACTGGAGCACCCGGAGGAAACCCACGCAGACACGGAGAGAACATGCAAACTCTGCACAGCCACCTGAGGCTGGAATTGAACCCACCTCCCTGGCACTGTGGGGCAGCATCACTAACCACTGTGCCACCAGGCTTTGTCCTGGAAACTGCCAGAACTGCCGACATTTCCAGCATTTTCTGCTGGCGGTGATATTTGCTGCCTGTTTGGTTTCTGCTGTGATATTGCCCCCTTGGCAGGAATCAGTGAATACCTTCCAATGGAAGCTGAAGTTTTCAAACTGATCAAAGTTCGTAGAGTTTTAAAGTTTATTATTGTCACAAGTTGGCTTTCATCAACACTGCAATAAAGATTTATTTTGTTTAGTCGTGGGACACAGGTGTGGCTGGCTAGCCCATCCCTAGTTGCCCTTGGAGGGCAGTTGGGAGTCAACCACGTTTCTGTGGCTTTGGAGTCACGTGTAGGCCAGACCGGGTAAGGATGGCAGATTTCCTTCCCTAAAGGGCATTAATGAACCAGATGGGTTTTTCCGACAATCGATTCATGGTCATCAGTAGATTCTTAATCCCGGATACTTTTTATTGAATTCAAATTCTACCATCTGCCGTTGGTGGGATTCGAACCCAGGTCCCCCAGAATATTAGCTGAGTTTCTGGATTACTAGTCCAGTGATAATCCCACTAGGCTATTGCCTCCCTATTACTGAAATTCCCCTAGCTGCTACGCTCTGGCACCTGTTCGGGTTACACTGAGGGGAGAATTTAGCATGGCCAATGCACCCTAACCAGCATGTCTTTGTGAACTTCGCTCTTTCAATGAAAGGTCCGTTTGTTTCTGAGGATGTCCTTTCAGGAAAGGAGAAACCGGTTCATTCCAGTACACCAGGCCCCCAGGGAACACCTCACAAACATCGGAGCACACAGTGCAGAGGGAGGGTTACTGCTCTGTCACACTGCTCATTGTGGTCACTGCATGTGACTGCCTTACACAAGGAGCGGGGATGGTGGGCAGGGAGTTAAGCAATCTTTATGTTTCGGCGTGCTATTTGATCAAAGGAATCATTACTGCAGAACCGTATCCCCGTCCAACTTCCAACTGTGCAAATTTCAGCGTGGAATCTCTGCATTGAGATCTGGAGCTTGCTTCATTTTACCCCCCCCGCCCCAGGGCTCCTGAGGACAACTACAACACCCTGACTGAGGATAAATAACTCAGCACAGATCAGGGGTAGCACCAAGGGGTAGCACAGTGGGTTAGCACTGCTGCTTCACAGCTCCAGGGTCCTGGGTTCGATTCCCGGCTTGGGTCACTGTCTGTGTGGAGTTTGCACATTCTCCTCGTGTCTGTGTGGGTTTGCTCCGGTTTCCTCCCACAGTCCAAAGATGTGCGGGTTAGGTTGATTGGCCATGCTAAGAAATTGCCCCTTAGTGTCCAGGGACGTGTAGGTTAGAGGGATTAGCGGGTAACGATATGGGGGTAGGGCCTGGGTGGGATTGTGGTTGGTGCAGACGGGCCGACGGGCCTCTGTCTGCACTGTAGGGTTCTACGATCCTACAGGGATTGCAGCAGTTCAAGAAGGCAGCTCACCATCACCTTCTCGAGGGCAACCAAGGGGTGGGCAAAAAGTGTTGGTGTGGCCAGCGACACCCCAAAAATGAATTTTAAAAATCAAGTTGTGTTTAGCAAATTCCCAGTGAACGGTAACAGTGATCATCAGGTCCATTTGTGTGAACACTGGCCAGGGAATAAATACTGGCAGGATTTCAGAAAGGACTGCCCTGATCTTCTTGGAAACAGTGCCATAGATCACCAAGATCTCAAGTGAGAAAAAGCACCTCTGACAGTGCAGCACTCCCTCAGTGTCCGTCTGGCGTAGGGTTTCAAGTTGCTTCAGAAAGTTTCTTGAATGGTGAAAAGGGCGCACGGAACATCGTTTACAAAAGCCGAGAGGTCACGATGGAGTTGTGTAGGACTTTGGTGAGGGCTACAGCTGGAGAACCGTGTGCAGTTCTCATATTTCAGTCAAACTTGAACTTCTGCAAGAATGCTAGCACTGTACTAAAGTTGTAGATACGTAGGTATTGTACACTGGGCATAATAACTGAACATTTCACAATTGCAGGCAAATATTTCAACTTTCTCAGTTCTTTAATTTATTGCTAAACATTTTTTTTCAAATGCAATATCCAGCCACCTAATGACCAGGCAAATCTGGTATCATTATTATGGGTATTGAATTAAATTTCAGTTGTATAGCTAAACAACAATATTCAGCTTACTGGTTATATGAATAAATTGAAGCATTTGCTTTGTCTTTATTTGATTGATTTTGGGGGAATTTAAGCTGAGTGTGTATTTACAATGCCATCTTAGCTCGAAGGGAACACTCAATTTTGGATATCCGAGTAAAAATCCTTGCTATTCTGGATGAATCGAATGATGAAAGTCACACTCAAAATGTTGAATGTATTCACAATACAAATCATTAAATATACTGGTCACCACATTATGGGAAGGATGTGAGGGGGTGCAGAGGGGATTCACCAGGATGCTGCCTGGGATGGAGGGTTTAAGTTACGAAGAGAGGTTGAAGGGGCAGCAAGTGGTTAGCACTGCTGCCCACAGCGCCAAGGGACCGGGTTCGATGCCCAGCTCGGGTCACTGTCTGTGCGGAGTCTGCACATTCTCCCCGTGTCTGCGTGGGTTTCCTTCCACGGTCTGAGAGACGTGCTGGTTAGGGTGCATTGACCCGAACAGGCGCCAGAGTGTGGCGACAGGGGAGTTTCACAGTAACTTCATTGCAGTGTTAACATAAGCCTTATTTGTGATGGATAAATAAGTAAAGGAGTTGGGTAGACTTGGGTTGTTTTCGTTGGAGCAGAGAGGTTGGTGAGGGTCTGGAATGCGCTGCCTGGGAGGGGGGGGGGAGGCAGAGGCGGGATGGCTCCCATCCTTTAAAAAATATCTGGACGAACACTTGGCCCAGCGTAACATCCAGGGCTGTGGGCCAAGTGCTGGGAAAGTGGGGTTAGGTGGGAGGTGAGGTGCCTCTCGAGTGTCAGTGCAAAATAGATGGGGCGAAGGGCCACTTGTGCACAGTGTGATTCCGTGAATCAGAGTGCAGAGCGTGTAAAACTGCAACAGTCGGCGTTTTCAGCCGGCCAGAGCTGGTTGCAAAGTGGGAAATTAGCCACTAGCCACCAGCAGGAATTGAATCTGACATTCTGCTGCGTACAGCTGAGTTCGGAGCAGCTGAGCTGCCAGCAGTGTGGCTGTGACTAAGCAGAGTGTGTTTACAGCCGCCCCACAGGTTCACAGGATGGAGTGCAGGAAGAGACTGATACCCTCCTGTGCTGGGACATGCCCCGCTCTCAGTTTGTGTTAATGGTTTTTTTGTGAACTTCGCTCTTCCAATGAAAGGTCCGTTTGTTTCTGAGGATGTCCTTTCAGGAAAGGAGAAACCGGTTCATTCCAGTACACCGGGCCCCCCCCCAGGGAACACCTCACAAACATCGGAGCACACAGTGCAGAGGGAGGGTTACTGCTCTGTCACACTGCTCATTGTGGTCACTGCATGTGACTGCCTTACACAAGGAGCGGGGATGGTGGGCAGGGAGTTAAGCAATCTTTATGTTTCGGCGTGCTGTTTGATCAAAGGAATCATTACTGCAGAACCGTATCCCCGTCCAACTTCCAACTGTGCAAATTTCAGCGTGGAATCTCTGCACTGAGATCTGGAGCTTGCTTCATTTTACCCCCCCCCACCCCAGGGCTCCTGAGGACAACTACAACACCCTGACTGAGGATAAATAACTCAGCACAGATCAGGGGTAGCACCAAGGGGTGGCACAGTGGTTAGCACTGCTGCTTCACAGCTCCGGGGTCCTGGGTTCGATTCCCGGCTCGGGTCACTGTCTGTGTGGAGTTTGCACATTCTCCCTGTGTCTGCGTGGGTTTCCTCCCACAGTCTAAAGATGTGCAGATTAGGTTGATTGGCCATGCTAAAATTGCCCCTTAGTGTCCAGGGATGCATAGGTTAGAGGGATTAGCGGGTAAAATATGTAGGGATATGGGGGTAGGACCTGGGTGGGATTGTGTTCGGTGCAAGCTCGATGGGCCGAATGGCCTCTTTCTGCACTGTAGGGTTCGATGAAGGGATTTGCCAAATTCACCAAACTGTGGACAATGCAAAACACGTGGATTTGAGTGGGTTGTTGAAAGTTGGGGGTGTGTATGAGTGTGGGGGGGTGTGTTTAGAGGGGTCTGTATGGAGGGAGTTGGGGTGGGGGGAGGGAGTGGGTGGGGGGTGTGCAGGGGAGGTGGGGGCTGAGGGGTGGGGATTGTATATTGGGGGTGGGGGGATGGGAGTGTATATTTGGGGGGTGGGGATTGTATATTGGGGGGTGGGGAGATGGGAGTGTATATTTGGGGGGTGGGGATTGTATATTGGGGGGTGGGGAGATGGGAGTGTATAGTTGGGGGGTGGGGGTATATATGTGGGGGATGGGAGTATATATTTGGGGGGTGGGGAGTGTATATTGGGGGTATGTGTGGGGGGTGGGGGTGTGTGAGGGTGGGGGTTTGGGTGTGGATGTGGGGTGGGATGTGTATGCGGGGGTATGCATGGGAGATGGGGAGTATATATTGGGTGGTGTATGTATGGGGGTGTGGGGTGGTGTGTATGTGTGTGAGGGGGTGTGTGTGTGTGTGTGTGTGAGGGGGTATGTGTGTATGTGTGTGAGGGGGTGTGTATGTGTGTGAGGGGGTGTGTGTGTGTGTGATGGGGTATGTGTGTGTGTGAGGGGGTGTGTCTGTGTGAGGTGTGTTTGGGGTGGTGGGGGAGTGTGGGGGTGTGTTGGGAGTGTGTGTGGGTGTGTGTTGGGAGGGTGGGTTGTGTGTGGGGGGTGTGTAGGGGGTTGGGGGTGTGTGTTTGTGGGGGTGTGTATGGGAGTTATGTAAAAGGTGTGGGAGTGAGTGGGTGTGTGTGTGTGCGTGTGTGGTGGGGTTGTGTATGTGGGGGGGATGGGATATGTTGTGTATGTGTGTGAGGGGGTGGGGATGTGTGGGGAGTGGGGAGTGGGGGTGTGTGTGGTGGAGGCGTGTGTGGGTGTGTGTGTAGGGAGTCTGTGGGGGATGGGGATCGTGTGTGGGGGATTGTGGGTGTGGGTGTGTGTGTAGGGAGTCTGTGGGGGATGGGGATTGTGGGTGTGGGTGTGTGTGTGCGGGGGTGGTTTGTCTGTGAGGGGTTGGGGGTGTGTGTGCGAGTGGGGTGAGGGCGTGTGTGGAGGATCTGTTGGAGCTGTGTGTGTGTGTGTGTGTGTGTGTGTGTGGGGGGGGGGGGCGGTATGGGGCTTGGGTGTGTGTGTGGTGGTGTATGTGGGAGTATGTGTTTGGGGATGTGTGTGTGGGTGTGTCTGAGTATGTGGGTGTGTGTCTGTGTGTGGGGGGGCTGGGGGTGAGTGTGGAGGGTGGGGATGTATGTGGGGGCACGCATGTGGGAGTGTGGGGGGTGTGTGTTGGGAATGTGGTGCTGTGTGTGGAGGGTGTGGGGGGCTGGGGGTATATGTGGGAGGGTGTGTGTGTGTGTCTGTGTGTGTGTGTGTGGGGGAGGGTACGTTGGGAATGTGTGTGGGAAATGGGTGTGTGTGTGGGGTGTGGTGGGGGTGGGGGTGGGGGAGTGTGTGTGTGGGGGGATGTTGGGATGAGGGTGCGTGGGAGTGTGTGTGTGGTGTGTGGGGGGGGTGTTGTTGGGCAGGTGTGTGGGGACCAGTGTGCGGGGGTGTGTGTGTGGGGGTAGGGGGGTGTGTGGGTGTGTTTGTGTGTGGGGGGTGGGGATAGGGGTTGTGTGTGGGTGTGGGGTGTGGAGGGGGGGGTGAGGTGTGGGTGGGGTTTGTGTGGGGGTGGGGGTGTGTGTGGGTGTGGGTTGTGTGGGGGAGTGGGTTGTGTGGGGGTGGGGGTGTGGGTGGTGTGTGGGTGTGTGTATGTGGGGGTGTGTGTGGGGGGTGGGGGAGTGGGTGTGGGTGTGTGTTGGGGGTGGGGGATGGGTGTGTGGGTGGGGGTGTTTGTGGGTGTGTGGGGGGTGGGGGTGTGTGGGGTGATGTGGGTGTGTGTGGGTGTGTGGGGGGGTGGGGAGTGTATGGGGATGGGTGTGTGGGGGATTTATGGGGGTGGGTGTGTGGGGGGTATGTGTGTGTGGGGATTTAAGGGGGAGTGGGTGTGTGTGGGGGGGTGTTGTGGGGGTGGGGGAGTGTGGGGTGATGTGGGGGAGTGTGGGGGGCTGGGGAGGGGGAGTGTATGGGAATAGGAGTGTGGGGGATTTATGGGGGGTGTGTGGGGTGGGTGTGTGGGCGGGGAGGGGGCGGGGTTGGGGAGGGGGCGGGGTTAGGGAGGGGGCGGGGTCTGTTTGATTCCGGTAGAAACACAATCGATGTTTTAATTTCAGATCTCACCAATCACATTGCAGGATTCCCTCCCAACAGCCAATCAGAGGAGAGGCGGGAAAGGTTTTAGTTACAAAGTGAAAGAGAAACAATGGCGGCGGGAAAAGGACCGGGACCGGGATAGGGATAGACCCGGGATAGGGATAGACCCGGGATAGGGATAGACCCGGGATAGGGATAGACCCGGGATAGGGATCGGGATAGGGATAGACCGGGATCGGGATAGGGATAGACCCGGGATAGGGATCGGGATAGGGATAGACCGGGATCGGGATAGACCGGGATCGGGATAGGGATAGACCGGGATAGAGAGAGAGACCGGGATCGGGATAGACCAGGATAGGGATCGGGATCCGGGACTGGGATAGGGAGAGAGAGACCGGGATAAAGAGAGAGGGACGGGGACAGAGAGCCCGGGATCGGGGCGGGGAGCCGGGAGCCGGGTACCGGCCCGGGGCTGATGGAGCCTCTCGCCCCGGGTAAGCTGCAGCCTGAGGCGGAGCCCGTGCCCCGGGCTTTCCTGCACAGCCTCCGCACTCTGTTCGACATCCTGGACGATGGGCGAAGGGGCTGGGTCCACATCCTGGAGATCGAGTCCCGCTGGCAGGGCGGCTCCGGCCGCTCCCTACCCCCGGGGGTGCTGCAGTGCCTGCGGAGAGTGGCCCCCGCCTCCGGGTACCTCACCTTCGACAACTTCGTGTCCGGGATCCGCTCATCCCTGCTCAGCCCCGGGAACAGCAGCTACCCGGGCCCGGGACCCACAGCACAGGCTGAGGGAGGCAGACAGGGTGAGTCATGGTGGAGGAGACAGAGAGATCCCATCCCTAACCCCCACCCCCATCCCTCACCCCCACCCCCAGCCCTCTCCCCATCCCCCACCCCCAGCCCAACCCCCACCCCCACCCCTACCCCTCTCCCCATCCCCCAGCCCAACCCCCACCCCCACCCCTACCCCTCTCCCCATCCCCCAGCCCAACCCCCACCCCCACCCCTCTCCCCATCCCCCACCCCCAGCCCAACCCCCACCCCAGCCCCCATCCTCACCCCCACCTCAATCCCACTCCCAATATTCATTCCATGCTGTACCTGTCCTGGGAGTGTTTGATGGGGACAGTGTAGAGGGACCTTTACTCTGTATCTAACCCCGTGCTGTACCTGTCCTGGGAGAGTTTGATGGGGGGACAGTGTAGAGGGAGCTTTACTCTGTATCTAACCCCATGCTGTACCTGTCCTGGGAGTGTTTGATGGGGACAGTGTAGAGGGAGCTTTACTCTGTATCTAACCCCGTGCTGTACCTGTCCTGGGAGTGTTTGATGGGGGGACAGTGTAGAGGGAGCTTTACTCTGTATCTAACCCCGTGCTGTACCTGTCCTGGGAGTGTTTGATGGGGGGACAGTGTAGAGGGAGCTTTACTCTGTATCTAACCCCGTGCTGTATCTGTTCTGGGAGTGTTTGATGAGGGACAGTGTAGAGGGAGCTTTACTCTGTATCTAACCCCGTGCTGTATCTGTCCTGGGAGTGTTTGATGGGGACAGTGTAGAGGGAGCTTTACTCTGTATCTAACCCCGTGCTGTATCTGTCCTGGGAGTGTTTGATGGGGACAGTGTAGAGGGAGCTTTACTCTGTATCTAACCCTGTGCTGTACCTGCCCTGGGAGTGTTTGATGGGGGGGACAGTGTAGAGGGAGCTTTACTCTGTATCTAACCCCGTGCTGTACCTGTCCTGGGAGTGTTTGATGGGGGGACAGTGTAGAGGGAGCTTTACTCTGTATCTAACCCCGTGCTGTACCTGTCCTGGGAGTGTTTGATGGGGGACAGTGTAGAGGGAGCTTTACTCTGTATCTAACCCCGTGCTGTACCTGTCCTGGGAGTGTTTGATGGGGGGACAGTGTAGAGGGAGCTTTACTCTGTATCTAACCCTGTGCTGTACCTGTCCTGGGAGTGTTTGATGGGGACAGTGTAGAGGGAGCTTTACTCTGTATCTAACCCCATGCTGTACCTGTCCTGGGAGTGTTTGATGGGGGGGACAGTGTAGAGGGAGCTTTACTCTGTATCTAACCCTGTGCTGTACCTGTCCTGGGAGTGTTTGATGGGGGGACAGTGTAGAGGGAGCTTTACTCTGTATCTAACCCCGTGCTGTACCTGTCCTGGGAGTGTTTGATGGGGGATAGTGTAGAGGGAGCTTTACTCTGTATCTAACCCCGTGCTGTATCTGTCCTGGGAGTGTTTGATGGGGGGGACAGTGTAGAGGGAGCTTTACTCTGTATCTAACCCCGTGCTGTATCTGTCCTGGGAGTGTTTGATGGGGGGGAGAGTGTAGAGGGAGCTTTACTCTGTATCTAACCCTGTGCTGTACCTGTCCTGGGAGTGTTTGATGGGGGACAGTGTAGAGGGAGCTTTACTCTGTATCTAACCCCATGCTGTACCTGTCCTGGGAGTGTTTGATGGGGGACAGTGTAGAGGGAGCTTTACTCTGTATCTAACCCCGTGCTGTACCTGTCCTGGGAGTGTTTGATGGGGGACAGTGTAGAGGGAGCTTTACTCTGTATCTAACCCTGTGCTGTACCTGTCCTGGGAGTGTTTGATGGGGGACAGTGTAGAGGGAGCTTTACTCTGTATCTAACCCCGTGCTGTACCTGTCCTGGGAGTGTTTGATGGGGGACAGTGTAGAGGGAGCTTTACTCTGTATCTAACCCCGTGCTGTACCTGTCCTGGGAGTGTTTGATGGGGACAGTGTAGAGGGAGCTTTACTCTGTATCTAACCCCGTGCTGTATCTGTCCTGGGAGTGTTTGATGGGGACAGTGTAGAGGGAGCTTTACTCTGTATCTAACCCTGTGCTGTACCTGCCCTGGGAGTGTTTGATGGGGGGGACAGTGTAGAGGGAGCTTTACTCTGTATCTAACCCCGTGCTGTACCTGTCCTGGGAGTGTTTGATGGGGGGACAGTGTAGAGGGAGCTTTACTCTGTATCTAACCCCGTGCTGTACCTGTCCTGGGAGTGTTTGATGGGGGACAGTGTAGAGGGAGCTTTACTCTGTATCTAACCCCGTGCTGTACCTGTCCTGGGAGTGTTTGATGGGGGGACAGTGTAGAGGGAGCTTTACTCTGTATCTAACCCTGTGCTGTACCTGTCCTGGGAGTGTTTGATGGGGACAGTGTAGAGGGAGCTTTACTCTGTATCTAACCCCATGCTGTACCTGTCCTGGGAGTGTTTGATGGGGGGGACAGTGTAGAGGGAGCTTTACTCTGTATCTAACCCTGTGCTGTACCTGTCCTGGGAGTGTTTGATGGGGGGACAGTGTAGAGGGAGCTTTACTCTGTATCTAACCCCGTGCTGTACCTGTCCTGGGAGTGTTTGATGGGGGATAGTGTAGAGGGAGCTTTACTCTGTATCTAACCCCGTGCTGTATCTGTCCTGGGAGTGTTTGATGGGGGGGACAGTGTAGAGGGAGCTTTACTCTGTATCTAACCCCGTGCTGTATCTGTCCTGGGAGTGTTTGATGGGGGGGAGAGTGTAGAGGGAGCTTTACTCTGTATCTAACCCTGTGCTGTACCTGTCCTGGGAGTGTTTGATGGGGGACAGTGTAGAGGGAGCTTTACTCTGTATCTAACCCCATGCTGTACCTGTCCTGGGAGTGTTTGATGGGGGACAGTGTAGAGGGAGCTTTACTCTGTATCTAACCCCGTGCTGTACCTGTCCTGGGAGTGTTTGATGGGGGACAGTGTAGAGGGAGCTTTACTCTGTATCTAACCCCATGCTGTACCTGTCCTGGGAGTGTTTGATGGGGGACAGTGTAGAGGGAGCTTTACTCTGTATCTAACCCCGTGCTGTACCTGTCCTGGGAGTGTTTGATGGGGGACAGTGTAGAGGGAGCTTTACTCTGTATCTAACCCTGTGCTGTACCTGTCCTGGGAGTGTTTGATGGGGGACAGTGTAGAGGGAGCTTTACTCTGTATCTAACCCCGTGCTGTACCTGTCCTGGGAGTGTTTGATGGGGGACAGTGTAGAGGGAGCTTTACTCTGTATCTAACCCCGTGCTGTACCTGTCCTGGGAGTGTTTGATGGGGACAGTGTAGAGGGAGCTTTACTCTGTATCTAACCTCGTGCTGTACGTGTCCTGGGAGTGTTTGATGGGGGGACAGTGTCGAGGGAGCTTTACTCTGTATCTAACCCCGTGCTGTACCTGTCCTGGGAGTGTTTGATGGGGGGGACAGTGTAGAGGGAGCTTTACTCTGTATCTAACCCCGTGCTGTATCTGTCCTGGGAGTGTTTGATGGGGGACAGTGTAGAGGGAGCTTTACTCTGTATCTAACCCCATGCTGTACCTGTCCTGGGAGTGTTTGACGGGGACAGTGTAGAGGGAGCTTTACTCTGTATCTAACCCCATGCTGTCCCTCTCCTGGGAGTGTTTGATGGGGGGACAGTGTAGAGGGAGCTTTACTCTGTATCTAACCCCGTGCTGTACCTGTCCTGGGAGTGTTTAACTGAGTATGGTCTCCAGAAATGGGGTCAATGGAAATCAGGGTGGAATCTCTGCTGGTTGGAGTCATTCCTGGCAGAAAGGAGTTTGGTTGTGGTTGTTGGAGGTGATTCATCTCAGCACAAGGATATCACTGCAGCTGTTTCTCAGGATAGTGACCTAGGTCCAACTATCTTCAATGCTTTATCAATGACCTTCCATCGTATCAATTATCAAGGTCTTTGTCGTGGAGGATTTAGAAATCCTCCACGATTAGAGGATTTAGAGGCAGGATCAGACTGAGTCAGCATGGATTTATGAAGGGGAAATCATGTTTGACAAATCTGTTGGAATTCTTTGAAGATGTAACTAGTAGAGTTGACAAGGGGAAGCCAGTCAATGTGATATATTTGGACTTTCTGGAAGTCTTGCTTAAGAGATTACCATGCAAGATTAAAGCACATGGGATTGGGGGAAGTGTTTTGAGAGGGAAGTAAACTTGTTGGCAGAGAGTAAACAAAGAGTAGGAATAAATGGGTGCTTTTCAAACTGGCAGGCAGTAACTAATGGGATGTCGCAGAGGTCAGTGCTGGAACCCCAGCTATTCACAATATATATTAATGATTTGGATGAGGGAACAAAATGTAACATCTCAAAGTTTGCAGATGATATCAAGTTGGGTGGGAGGGTGAACTGTGATGAGGATGCAGAGATCCTTCAGAATGATCTGGACAGGTTGGGTGAGTGGGCAAATCAATGGCAAATGCAATATAATTTGGATAAATGTGAAGTTATTCACTTTGGAAGCAAAAACAAGAAGGATTACTATCTGAATGGGTGTAAATTGGGAGAGGGGAGTGTGCAGAGGGACCTGGGTGTCCTTGTGCACCAGTCACTGAAGGTAAGCATGCAGGTGCAGCAGGCGGTAAAGAAGGTAAATGGTATGTTGGCCTTCATTGCGAGAGGTTGAGTACAGGAGCAGGGATGTGTTGTTGTAATTATACAGGGGCCTTGGTGAGGCCACAGCTAGAGTACTGTGTGCAGTTTTGGTCTCCTTTTTCTGAGGAAGGATGTTCTTGCTCTCGAGGGAGTGCAGTGAAGGTTTACCAGGCTGATTCCAGGGATGGCGGGACTGATGTATGAGGAGAGATTGACTCGGTTAGGATTGTTTTCACTGGAGTTCAGGTGTTTGAGGGGGGAATCTGAGTCTTATAACGTTCTCACAGGACTAGACAGGATAGATGCAGGAAGGGTATTCTAATGTTGGGGGAGTCCAGAACCAGGGGTCAATCTGATGATTCAGGATAGACCATTTCGGACGGAGGTGAGGAGACATTTCTTCACCCAGTGAGCCTGTGGAATTCATTCCCACGGGAAGTAGTTGATACCAAAACATTGAATGTATTCAAGAGGCAGCTGGATATAGGGGTGAATGGGATCAAAAGTTGTGGAGGACAAAACAGGATTAGGCTATTGAGTTGGATGATCAGCCATGATCGTAATAAATGGCAGAGCAGGCTCGAAGGGCCAAATGGCCTCCTCCTGCTCCTATGTAAGGTCAGAAATGTGGATGTTTGCTGAGGATTTCACAATGTTCAGTGCTATTTGCAACTCCCCAGATACTGAAGCAGCAAAGCCTGGACAATATCCACACTTGGGCTAACGCGTGGCAAGTAACGTTCGTGCCAGGCGACGACCATCTCCCCTTGGTATTCAGTATCATTGCCTGACTGTCACCGTCCTGGGGAGAAACTGAGCTGGACTGGCCATAGGAACCATCAGAGCAGGTCAAAGGCTAGGAGTCCTGCAGCAAGTAGCTCACCTCCTGACTCCCCCAGGCTTGTCCACCCTCTGCAAGGCACAAGTCAGGAGTGTGATGGGATAGTCCCCCACTTGCCTGGATGGGTGTGGCTCCAACACTCAGGACTCTTGGCACCATCCAGGAGGTGGCAGCCCCGCTTGATTGGCACCACATCCACAGACATTCACCCCCTCCACCCCCGACGCTCAGTAACAGCAGCGTGTACCATCTACAAGGTGCACGGCAGCAAGGTTCCTTCAACGCCACCTTTTAAAGCTTGGCCATTTCCATCAAGGACAAGAGCAGCGGAACAGCACCCACCTGCAAAGTTCCCCCTCCAAGCCACCCACCATCCTGATTTGGAAATCTATCACCGTTCCTTCACTGTCGCTGGGTCAAAATCCTGGAACTCCCTCCCTAACAGCACGGTGGGTGTACCTACACCTTAGGGACTGCAGCCGTTCAAGAAAGGCGGCTCACCAGCACCTCCTCGAGGGCAATTAGAGATGGGCATTCTCGAACGCCTTTTATTGATGTTTCATTTGCATTTCAGTCCCACGCTCCTGATCTACGGACACCCGGTGCGGAGAGGGGAGGGTCGGGATGCCGACCTCCTCGTGAACCTGCTCCTGGGCCTGGCGAGACGTGCCATCGATAGGTCCAGGCGGCGGGCAATCGGGGGGCAGCTGTCTGCCCCTCTATCGTGGCCGGGCGTCCCTGGAGAGGGAGCACGCGGTGTCCGCGGGCACAGTTGACGCTTTCCATGCCCGCTGGGCACCACAGGGGCTGGGGTGCGTTATAGACCCCGACAATCACATTTTGACGTGTCTTAAGTTTCCTTTGTACCTTAAGAAAAAAAGTGACACTCTCATCCTGTAAAGAAATAAAAACAGCTTCAGTTTCTGCGATTGTGTTTTGAGATGTTGAGTTTCTCTCTCGTTGATTATGTGATGTTTGGTGAATCTAACCACCAGCTCGTGTAAACCTGACTCTGTTTGCTGATGTATTGCAGCGTGGAAGAGATGTAAGGCAGAGCCACCGAGGAGCAGTGGGCAGCCGTCCTGTCCCGGAGGGTCCGGTGCGTTCAAGCCAACGTCCGACAAGTACAGGGGCCAGGGGGGTCGGGCTAAATCACCGCTGAGGCAGAGATCCCTGAACATTCCCGATACCCAGACAGAGCTGGGCGGCAGCTCTCTCAAGCTGGATCAGTGCCAAACTGCCGGAAGTGACCGGGGGCTCCGAGTGGGACAGAGAGAAGCTCACACACAACCACAGCTACAAGTCCTTGAGTCTCTTGCGTTGGAGGAACAGAGACAGCTGAAAGCAGGTGTGTGAGAGAGAGGGAACATTTTCAAGTGCTATGGTTGTTATCATCCCGTAGATAAGCTGCAGAGCTGGGCCGAGAGGGGGCAGATGGAGTTTAATACGGAAAAGTGTGAGCTGATTCACTTTGGTAAGAGTAACAGGAGTATAGAATACAGGGTTAATGGAAGGACTCTTAGTAGTGTTGACGAGCAGAGAGATCTCGGGGTACGTGTCCATAGCTCCCTGAAAGTTGGCACCCAGGTTGATAAGGTTGTTAAGAAGGCGTACGGTGTGTTAGCTTTTATTGGTAGAGGGATTTGAATTTCGGAGCCGTGAGGTCATGTTGCAACTGTACAAAACTCTGGTGTGGCCGCACTTGGAGTATTGCGTACAGTTCTGGTCGCCGCATTATAAGAAAGATGTGGAGGCATTGGAGAGGGTGCAGAGGAGGTTTACCAGGATGTTGCCTGGTATGGTGGGAAGGTCTTATGAGGAAAGGCTGAGGGACTTGAGGTTATTTTCATTGGAGAGAAGAAGGTTACGAGGTGACCTGATTGAGGCATACAAGATGATCAAAGGATTGGATAGGGTGGACAGTGAGAGCCTTTTACCTCGGATGGTGATGGCTAACACGAGGGGACATAGCTTTAAATTAAGGGGTGGTAATTATAGGACGGATGTCAGAGGTAGGTTCTTTACTCAGAGGGTGTGGAATGCCCTGCCTGCAGCAGTTGTGGACTCGCCAACTTTAAGGGCGTTCAGATGGTCAGTGGATAGGCATATGGATAACATTGGAATAGTTTAGGTTAGAGGGTCATTAGATTGGTTCCACTGGTCGGCGCAACATCGAGGGCCGAAGGGTCTGTACTGCGCTGGAATGTTCTATGTTCTAAAAGAAAGTGGTGAAGGGGTACGGGCACTGAGCAGGGGGATGGGATGTGGTATCTGATTGTAGGATAATTAGCACCGAGAACAAGGTGTTCCGAACAGCCTGAGCGAGTGTGGAAGTTTCTGGATAGTTTAAAAGTTACACTGGGTGAGTCTGTCTGGATGGTCAGATCCCAGAATTTCCATTTGACAAAACAAAACAACCGCTGCCTCGGATCAACCCCCAAACTAATCCCGGAATAGGGAGGGGTGTACTTACAGCTCAAAGGAGGCTCACAAGGAGGCTTCCTGGGATGAAAGGTTGTCTTAACGAGGAGAGGTCGGGGAGATCCGGGGCTGGAGTTTAGAAAAATAAGAGATGATGTGATTGTGAAGTGTAGAATTTGAGCTGTCTTGACGGGGTGGATGCTGAGAGAATGTTTCCCCCTGCGTGGGGAGAACCCAGAGCAAGGGGACAGAGTTTAAGAAGGAGGGAACACCCACCAAGGATAGACAAGAGGAGGAATTTCTCCTCTGAGGGTGGTTAGTCTCGCTCAGACACCACAGCAGAGGCTGGCTCACTGAATATATTGAAGACTAGGTCAGATAGATGTTTGATTGACAGGGGGGGGGTCAGGGGTTATAGAGGTCAGAAAGTGGAATTGAGGCCACAGTGATGGGACGTAAGGCCGAAATTCAGGGAGTTAGGGTGGAAGGTTAGAGCCAGAACGAAGGGAGTTATTACCTCTGTTGCCTGTGCCACGTACTAGCGAGGAGAGGAGTAGGGAGAGAGAGCAGATGAACACATGGCTACAGGGATGGTGCAGGAGGGAGGGATTCAGATAGCTGGATAATTGGGGCTCATTCTGGGGTAGGTGGGACCTGTACAAAGAGGATGGTCTTCACCTGAGCCAGAGGGGTACTAATATCCTGGGGGGTAAATTTGCTAATGCTCCTCAGGAAGGTTTAGACTAATTCAGTAGGGGGATGGGAATCTGGATTGTAGCTCCAGGAAGTTGAGAGTAGTGAGGTCATGAATAAGGTTTCACGATCGCAGGAGTGTGTAGGCAGGCTGGAAGGTGGTTTGAATTGTGTCTACTTCAATGCCAGGAGCATCCAGAATAAGATGGGTGAACTGGCAGCGTGGGTTGGTACCTGGGACTTTGACGTTGTGACCATTACAGAGACATGGATAGAACAGGGACAGGAATGGTTGTTGCAGGTTCCGGGGTTCAGATGTTTCAGTCAGAGCAGAGAAGGTGGTAGAAGAGGGGGAGGCGTGGCATTGTTAGTCAGGGACAGTATTATGGTGGTATAAAGGACGTTTGATGTGGACCTGTCTATTGAGGTAGTTTGGGCTGAGATTAGAAACAGGAAAGGAGAGAGCACACTGTTGGGAGTTTTTTATAGGTCTCCAAAAAGTTCCAGGGATGTAGAGGAAAGGATTGCAAAGATGATCCTGGATAGGTGCGAAAGTAACAGGGTAGTTGTTATGGGGGACTTTAACTTTACAAATATCGATTGGAAAAGGTATAGTTTGAGTACTTTAGATGGGTCAGTTTTTGTCCAATGTGTGCAG
Organism: Carcharhinus amblyrhynchos; assembly: GCF_965287045.1. NCBI lineage: Eukaryota > Metazoa > Chordata > Chondrichthyes > Carcharhiniformes > Carcharhinidae > Carcharhinus > Carcharhinus amblyrhynchos. Next base: position 43,350,381 of record NC_137348.1, read on the forward strand.
GAGGGTTTCCTGACACAGTATGTAGATAGGCCAACCACATTGGATTTGGGTAATGAACCAGGCCAGGTGTTAGATTTGGAGATAGGTGAGCACTTTGGTGATAGTGACCACAATTCAGTTACGTTTACCTTAGTGATGGAAAGGGATAGGTCTCTACCGCAGGGCAAGAGTTATAGCTGGGGGAAAGGTAATTATGATGCAATTAGGTGAGATTTAGGATACATAGGATGGGGAAGGAAACTGCAGGGGCTGGGAACAACTGAAGTGTGGAGCTTATTCAAGGGACAACTATTTTGTGTCCTTGATAAACATGTACCTGTCAGGCAGGGAGGAAGTGGTCGAGCGAGGGAACCGTGGTGTACTAAGGAAGTTGAATCTCTGGTGAAGAGGAAGAAGGAGGCTTATGTAAAGATGAGACATGAGGCTCAGTTAGGGCACTGGAGAGTTATAAATTAGCCAGAAAGGAGCTAAAGAGAGAGTTAAGAGGAGCTAGAAGAGGACATGATAAGTCTTTGGCAGATAGGATCAAGGATCCTGTGGAGCTGAGTCGAGAGGCAGCGATTTTTGGGCGTGCGAGGAGGCAAAAATAAGGTATATTTTTCTGTTTATTCCGTTTAACTTTTTATTTTTAGTGTTAAGTCGCGAGTTTCGGCGGTTTTTTTTAAATTAGTTAGAAACCGGAAGTCGTCACTAGGACGCTTACCGGTAGTTGTAGTTTTTTTTTTCTCGTGCCCCTAACACTATAAATTAGTGCAGAGAGGATTCCCGATTCTCTACACTGGTAGAGAATCCCACCCTTCCACCTCCTCTAACCTAATTATAAGTGTGAGGGAAGTTTTTTTTTTAATATTTTTACTTTTCTGCTGGTAATTGATTCAGGGATGGCAGTTCAGGCTGTAAGCTGCATCTCCTGTGGGATGTATGTAGTGAGGGACTCCCACAGTGTTTCAGGTGATTTTACTTGTGGGAAGTGTGTTAGATTGCAGTTTCTGGAGGAGCGTGTAAAGGAGCTGGAAGGGGAATTAGAGGAGCTCCGTATAATTCGGGAAGTGGAGGCGGACATAGAAAGGAGTTATAAGGAGATAGTCACTCCTAGGAATAAGTCTTGGGTCACTGCCAGGAAGAGGGGCAAAAAGCAGTTGGGGGGACAATCCCCTGGGGCTGTTCCCCTCCAAAATAGGTTCTCGGTCCTGGAGGCTACAGTTGAGGAGAAATCAACTGGGGATAGCCAAAGGGAGCAGGTCTCTGGGGGTGAGCCTATTGGCAAGCCTCAGGTGGTTAGGGGTAAGAGATTGGGCCTCGTGATTGGGGACTCCACAGTTATGGGGACGGATAGGAGAGTTGGAGGTAAGGGTAGGGACTCTGGGCTGGTGTGTTGCCTACCAGGGGCTGGGGTCCAGGATGTATCGGACAGAGTATTCAGGACTCTTAGGGGAGAGGGAGATCAACCCCAAGTTATAGTTCATGTGGGGACACATGACATAGGGAGGTTAAGGGAAGGGGATATTAAGCAAAGATTTATGGAGTTGGGGTGGAAACTCAAGGCGAAGTCAGAAAGAGTAGTTATATCTGGACTCTTGCCTGTGCCACGGGATAGTTTAGAGAGGAATAGGGAGAGGGAAAGTTTGAACTCGTGGCTGAGGGGATGGTGCAGGAAGGAGGGGTTCAGGTACTTGAGCAATTGGGGCTCATTCTGGGGAAGGTGGGACCTCTATAAGAGGGATGGTCTACACCTGAACCAGAGGGGAATCAATATCCTGGGGGGTAAATTTGCAAAAGCGATGCAGGAAGGTTTAAACTGATTCGGAGGGGGGGAGGGATAGTGAGGAAAGGGGGTGAAAGTGAGGGGGGCATAGTTGGGGAATGCAGGGCACGGCATAGTGGGGGTGGGGCGGAGCAGGGTTTGAAATGCGTGTACTTTAATGCGAGGAGTATTCGCAATAAAGTGGATGAACTTGCAGCGTGGATCAGTACCTGGGACTTTGATGTTGTGGCCATTTCTGAGACATGGATAGAGCAGGGTCAGGAATGGATGTTGCAGGTTCCGGGGTACAAATGCTTTAGTCGGAGTAGAGAAGAAGGTAGAAGGGGGGGTGGGGTAGCATTGCTAGTCAAGGACTGTATCACAGTGTCGGAGAGAAAGTTTGATGAGGACTTGTCAGTTGAGGTAGTATGGGCGGAGATTAGAAATAGGAGAGGAGAGGTCACCCTGTTGGGAGTCTTTTATAGACCTCCTAAAAGTTCTAGAGAGGTTGAGGAAAGGATTGCGGAGACAATCCTGGTTAGGAGTGAAAGTAATAGGGTAATTGTTATGGGGGACTTTAACTTTACGAATATTGATTGGAGTTGCTATAGTTCTAGCTCGCTAGAGGGGTCAGTGTTTGTACAAAGCGTGCAGGAAGGTTTTTTGTCTCAGTATGTAGACAGGCCAACTAGAGGTGAGGCTATATTGGATTTGGTGCTGGGAAATGAGCCAGACCAGGTGCTAGACTTGGAAGTTGGTGTGCATTTTGGTGATAGTGACCACAATTCGGTTACGTTCACCTTAGTGATGGGAAGAGATAGGCATGAACCTCGGGTCAGCAATTTTAGCTGGGGTAAGGGCGATTATGAGGCTATCAGGAGTGAATTAGGACGCATGGATTGGATTAGGGGATTACAGGGACTGGGAACGTCTGAAATGTGGAGTTTTTTCAAGGAGCAGCTACTGCGAGTCCTTGATAGGTATGTCCCTGTCAGGCATGGTGGATTTGGTAGATCTAGGGAACCGTGGTGCACTAAAAGAGTTGAGTCGATGGTTAAAAAGAAAAAGGAGGCTTATGTTCGGATGAGATTGGAGGGCTCAGATAGTGCACTAGAAAGCTTTAGATTGGCTAGGAGGGAGTTGAAGAGTGAGTTGAGAAGGGCTAAAAGAGGACATGAGAAGACTTTGGCTGATAGGATTAAGGAGAATCCTAAGGCGTTCTATAAGTATGTCAAGAACAGAAGGTTGGTCAGGGCAAGATTAGGGCCAGTTACAGACAGCAGGGGGAAGTTGTGTGTGGAACCGGAGGAGATTGGAGAAGTATTGAACCAATATTTCTCTTCGGTGTTCACGCAGGGGGACATGAATATAGCTGAGGAGGACATTGGGTTGCAGGGGTGTAAAATAGACAGTATTACGGTTGATAAAGAGGATGTGCTGGAAATTCTTGAGGGGCTGAAAATAGATAAGTCCCCTGGTCCGGATGGGATCTACCCTAGGATTCTCTGGGAGGCTAGAGAGGTGATTGCAGAGCCTCTGGCTCAGATCTTCAGGTCGTCATTGGTCTCTGGTGTAGTCCCGGAGGATTGGAGGATAGCGAATGTTGTCCCATTGTTTAAGAAGGGGAACAGAGACTTTGCCGGGAATTATAGACCGGTGAGTCTTACTTCTGTTGTGGGCAAGGTTTTAGAAAAAATTATTAGGGATAGGATTTATAGTTATTTGGAGTGTAATGAATTGATTAGAAATAGTCAGCATGGTTTTGTAGCAGGTAGGTCGTGCCTTACTAACCTTATTGAGTTTTTTGAGAAGGTGACCAAAGAGGTGGATAGGGGTAAGGCAGTTGACGTGGTATACATGGATTTTAGTAAGGCGTTCGATAAGGTTCACCATGGTAGGCTTCTGCAGAAAATGCAGATGTATGGGATTGTGGGTAATCTAGGAAGTTGGATCAGGAATTGGCTATCAGATAGGAGACAGAGGGTGGTGGTGGATGGTAAATATTCATCATGGAGTGCAGTTACGAGTGGTGTGCCTCAGGGATCTGTTTTGGGGCCACTGTTGTTTGTAATTTTTATTAATGATCTGGATGAGGGTATAGTTGGGTGGATTAGTAAATTTGCTGATGACACCAAAGTTGGAGGTGTGGTAGATTGTGAGGAAGGGTGTCATAGTCTGCAGGGAGACTTAGATAGGTTGCAGAGCTGGGCCGAGAGGTGGCGGATGGAATTTAATGCGGAGAAGTGTGAGGTAATTCACTTTGGTAGGAGCAACAGATGTGTCGAGTATAGGGCTAACGGGAGGACTTTGAATAGTGTGGATGAACAGAGGGATCTAGGTGTGTGTGTACATAGATCCCTGAAAGTTGGGAATCAAGTAGATAAGGTTGTCAAGAAGGCGTACGGTGTCTTGGCGTTTATTGGTAGGGGGATTGAATTTAGGAGTCGCAGTGTAATGTTGCAACTGTACACTACTCTAGTGCGGCCGCACTTGGAGTACTGTGTGCAGTTCTGGTCCCCGCATTACAAGAAGGATGTGGAGGCGTTGGAGAGGGTGCAGAGGAGGTTTACTAGGATGTTGCCTGGTATGGTGGGGAGGTCCTATGAGGAGAGACTGAGGGATCTAGGGTTGTTTTCGTTGGAAAGAAGGCGGCTAAGAGGGGATCTTATTGAAACATATAAGATGATTAGAGGTTTAGATAGGGTGGATAGTGATAGCCTTTTTCCTCGGATGGAGAAAGCTAGCACGAGGGGGCATGGCTTTAAATTAAGGGGGGGTAGCTACAGGACGGATGTCAGGGGTAGGTTCTTTACCCAGCGGGTGGTGAGGGATTGGAATGCCCTGCCTGCTGCAGTTGTAAATGCGTCTAGTTTGGGGGCGTTTAAGAGATCTCTGGATAGGTTTATGGACGAAAAGGGATTGGTATAGGCTAGTGGGTCATTGTTTTTGTAACTGGTCGGCGCAACATCGTGGGCCGAAGGGCCTGTTCTGCGCTGTAATGTTCTATGTTCTATGTTCTATGTTCTAAAATCCTAAAACTTTCTATAGGGTATGTCAGGAATAAAAGATTGGTTAGGGCCAGTTAGGGACAGCAGTGGGAAGTTGTGCGTGGAGTGCGAAGAGATGGGAGAGCCACTGAATGAGTATTTTTTTGTCACTATTCACACAGGAAAAAGACAATATTGTTGAGGAGAATACTGAGATTCAGGCTTTTAGACTAGACAGGATTGAGGTACATAAGGAGGAGGTGTTAACAATTCTGGAAAGTATGAAAATAGGTAAGTCCCCTGGGTTGGATGGGATTTACCCTAGGATTCTCTGGGAGGCTAGGGAGGAGATTGCAGAGCCTTTGGCTTTGATCTTCATGTCGTCATTGGCTACAGGTATAGTGCCGGAAGACTGGAGGATAGCAAATGTTGTCCCCTTGTTCAAGAAGGGGAGTAGAGACCATCCTGGGAATTATAGACCAGTGAGCCTTACTTCTGTTGTGGGCAAAGTTTTGGAAAGAATTATCAGGGATAGGATTTATAATCATCTAGAGTGAAATAAATTGATTAGGGATAGTCAACACGGTTTTGTGAAGGGTAGGTCGTGCCTCACAAACCTTATCGAGTTCTTTGAAAAGGTGACCAAAGAGGTGGATAAGGGTAAGGCAGTTGACGTGGTGTATATGGATTTTAGCAAAGCATTTGATAAGGTTCTCCATGGTAGGCTATTGCAGAAAATGCAGATGCATGGGATTGAGGGTGATTTAGCAGTTTGGATCAGGAATTGGCTCGCTGATAGAAGACAGAGGGTGCTGGTTGATGGGAAATATTCAACCTGGAGTTCAGTTACAAGTGGTGTACCTCAAGGATCTGTTTTGGGGCCACTGCCGTTTGTCATTTTTATAAATGACCTAGATGAGGGTGTAGAAGGATGGGTTAGTAAATTTGCTGATGACACCAAAGTTGGAGGAGTTGTAGACAGTGAGGGTGGATGTTACAGTTTGCGGAGGGACATAGATAAGCTGCAGAGCTGGGCCGAGAGGTAGCAGATGGAGTTTAATACGGAAGAGTGTGAGGTGATTCACTTTGGTAAGAGTAACAGGAGTACCGAATATAGGGCTAATGGAAGGACTCTTAGTAGTGTTGATGAGCAGAGAGATCTCGGGGTACATGTGCATAGCTCCCTGAAAGTTGGCACCCAGGTTGATAAGGTTGTTAAGAAGGCGTACGGTGTGTTAGCTTTTATTGGTAGAGGGTTTGAATTTCGGAGCCGTGAGGTCATGTTACAACTGTACAAAACTCTGGTGCGGCCGCACTTGGAGTATTGCGTTCAGTTCTGGTCGCCGCATTATAAGAAAGATGTGGAGGCATTGGAAAGGGTGCAGAGGAGGTTTACCAGGATGTTGCCTGGTATGGTGGGAAGGTCTTATGAGGAAAGGCTGAGGGACTTGAGGTTGTTTTCGTTAGAGAGAAGAAGGTTAAGAGGTGACCTGATTGAGGCATACAAGATGATCAGAGGGTTAGATAGGGTGGACAGTGAGAGCCTTTTACCTCGGATGGTGATGGCTAACACGAGGGGACATAGCTTTAAAATGAGGGATGATAGATATAGGACAGATGTTAGAGGTAGGTTCTTTACTCACAAGAGGTTGACACGTTCTGGTGCCATCTTGGAAACATGTGTCCTGCAGGACATCAGTATGACATGAGAGCTGAAATCTATACTTGCGTTACTGGATGGTGGGTGGGAGTAGGAAATGGTCACTGATGCCAACTTGTACCCTGCTCAATGCTGCTGCCCCCCGCACCCCCCTTAGTCCAAGGGCTGTTCCATGAGTCTGAGTGGCTGCCCATACACCTTGTCAGTGGGTGGCATGGGGGTCGGACTTGGGGCATAGAGAGTTGGCACCTTGGACTGTAGTTTTCATTGATCTTCTTTCCATGCCCGCAGAGGGGAGGCACATGACCCGTTACCAAAGTGAGGCCACCTGTGGCGGAATAGCATCCAACCGGCGACAGGCCCGCGATCGCAGTGAGCTCCGGCGCCACACCATAACCAGCGGAGTCGACTATGACAGGGTGAGTCACGGCTCACTCGGAGCAGCGACCTCCGATTGTTATTCCGGGGTGACTGCCGTGTACCTGGGGGGGTGGGGGGGTGGTGTTGGTTAAGGGAGGGTGCTGTGTTCTGGGGGGGGTGGGGGGGCTAGTGATCTCGCTGCTGCAAAGTAGTGAATTGGTTGTGAAAGGTTCTGGTATGAGTCAATGTGCAGGGACAGGCCCTGAGTCTGCCCCGCTGTTCAATATGACCGTGGTTCAATTCCCTTTCCCGACTGTTCCCCTTGGGCCCTCTTCCTCCCAGAGACCACCGTCTCCCAATCCCTACCTGGAATATTGGACAACACAGCCTCCACAACCCTCTGGGTTCGAGAATTCCAAACATTCACAGCAATTTGAGTGGAGAAATGTCCTTATCTCAACCACCTTCCCGAAACATTGTCCTCGTGTTCTAGAATTACCAACCAGATCAATCTCCTGGGGCCTCCCCAACAGCCCCTTCCCAGGGATGTGAAAGGCGCTATAGCAATGTAAGTGCTGATGTTCATACAGCGTCCCTGCCGCATCATTGACATTTTATTAATATTTTGAGCAGTGTAGTTTTGGGCTAGGCTGCGATTGGCCGCTTAGTGGATCGGCTGCTGGGCTGCGATTGGCCGGTTTGTGGATCAGCTGCTGGGCTGCGATTGGCCGGTTTGTGGCGCGGCTGCGGGGCTGCGATTGGCCGGTTTGTGGCGCAGCCGCTGGGCTGTGATTGGCCGGTTTGTGGATCGGCTGCTGGGCTGTGATTGGCCAGTTTGTGGATCGGCTGCGGGGCTGTGATTGGCCGGTTTGTGGATCGGCTGCTGGGCTGTGATTGGCCAGTTTGTGGATCGGCTGCGGGGCTGCGATTGGCCGGTTTGTGGATCGGCTGCTGGGCTGCGATTGGCCGGTTTGTGGCGCAGCCGCTGGGCTGTGATTGGCCGGTTTGTGGATCGGCTGCTGGGCTGTGATTGGCCGGTTTGTGGATCGGCTGCTGGGCTGTGATTGGCCAGTTTGTGGATCGGCTGCGGGGCTGCGATTGGCCGGTTTGTGGCGCGGCCGCTGGGCTGCGATTGGCCGCTTTGTGGATCGGCTGCGGGGCTGCGATTGGCCGGTTTGTGGATCGGCTGCGGGGCTGCGATTGGCTGGTTTGTGGATCAGCTGCGGGGCTGTGATTGGCCGGTTTGTGGATCGGCTGCGGGGCTGTGATTGGCTGGTTTGTGGATCGGCTGCGGGGCTGCGATTGGCCGGTTTGTGGATTGGCTGCAGGGCTGTGATTGGCCGGTTTGTGGATCGGCTGCGGGGCTGCGATTGGCCGCTTTGTGGATCGGCTGCGGGGCTGCGATTGGCTGGTTTGTGGATCAGCTGCGGGGCTGTGATTGGCCGGTTTGTGGATCGGCTGCGGGGCTGTGATTGGCTGGTTTGTGGATCAGCTGCTGGGCTGCGATTGGCCGGTTTGTGGATCGGCTGCGGGGCTGCGATTGGCCGGTTTGTGGCGCGGCCGCTGGGCTGCGATTGGCCGCTTTGTGGATCGGCTGCGGGGCTGCGATTGGCCGGTTTGTGGATCGGCTGCGGGGCTGCGATTGGCCGGTTTGTGGATCGGCTGCGGGGCTGCGATTGGCCGGTTTGTGGATCGGCTGCGGGGCTGCGATTGGCCGGTTTGTGGATCGGCTGCGGGGCTGCGATTGGCCGGTTTGTGGATCGGCTGCGGGGCTGCGATTGGCTGGTTTGTGGATCGGCTGCGGGGCTGCGATTGGCCGGTTTGTGGATCGGCTGCTGGGCTGCGATTGGCCGGTTTGTGGATCGGCTGCGGGGCTGCGATTGGCCGGTTTGTGGATCGGCTGCGGGGCTGCGATTGGCCGGTTTGTGGATCGGCTGCGGGGCTGTGATTGGCCGGTTTGTGGATCGGCTGCGGGGCTGCGATTGGCCGGTTTGTGGATCGGCTGCGGGGCTGTGATTGGCCGGTTTGTGGTGCTGACTCTGTTTTTGATGTATCTACAGTTGAAGTCGATGAAGGAGCTGGAGCAGGAGAAGGATGCCTTGCTGCAGGGTCTAGAGATGGTCGATTCAGCCCGAAGCTGGTACGTCCGACAGATCCAGGAAATCCAGCAACACCAGAGGAACATCAGCAAGTCCCCCACCGGCAACGTGAGTGAGTGCGGGAGAAACGGAGCCGTGAGCAGCTACGGGGATACAGCCATCCCCAAACCAAACTACATTAACTGGGCTTCGTATAAATCTCAGGAATGTATTGATCGTGAGGAGCAGGCGGTTCTGCTGATATTGAGATGTTCAACTCCAACCTTATCCCATCCTCCCTCATGTAAATCTCTCACTGTAACCTCTCTCCTACTGTACTTACACAGCCTCCTCTTAAACACATCAATAACATTCACTCCCGTCACTCTCTGTGTTCCCACATTCTCCCCACACTCTGGGTAAAGAGCTTCCTCCTCAATTCTCCAAACTAGGAGTGGGAGGAGGCCACTCAGCCCCTCTAGTCTGCCCCACCACTCACTAAGATCATCGCTGATCTCATTATAACCTCAACCCCACATTCCTGCCTTTCCCCAATAACCTTTCACCCTCCTTGTTAATCGAGAATCTATCACATTCCGCCTTTAAAATATTCAGACTTTCCTTCACAGCCTTTTATGGAAGAGAGTTCCAGAGACTCACCACCCTCTGAGAGAGGAAAAAAGGTTATTTTCCAAACGGGTTCCCATTTTCAAGTTTATTGATTTTTTGTTTTTATTTTTGTGGTTCTCCTCCCAATTTGGTGTCTTCTGCATAGTTCGAAATTGTGATTTTTGATTCCAAACTCTGAATAGTTCTGGGAAATGAGCAGTTGGATTGCAGACAGGTACCAGCCTTCACCCACTATTCTTTCAGCCAGTTAGTGATCTATTCCACTGCTTGTCCTCTGCCCATGAGTTCTGACTTTGTTGTCTGTTGTGTGGTAACTTATCAAAGGCCTTTTGGAGCTCTGGATTTTTTGTCTTTGTATAACTTCTGTTTACTCTCTGTTACGTCCTCAAAGAATTTCTGTTTTGAAATCCGCGTCAACTTTACAGGATTATTTTTGGGATATTTTTCTATTTTCTCCTTTTGTCAGTATTTCATTACCATTACAGGATGTGGTCAGGAAGGCGTATGGTGTACTGGCCTTCATTAGTCGAGGGATTGAGTTTAGGAGTCGGGAGGTAATGCTGCAACTTTATAAGACCCTTGTCAGACCCCACTTGGAGTACTGTGCGCAGTTCTGGTCGCCTCACTACAGGAAGGATGTGGAAGCTATTGAGAGGGTGCAGAGGAGATTTACAAGGATGTTGCCTGGATTGGGAGGCATGCCTTATGAGGATAGGTTGAGGGAGCTAGGTCTCTTCTCCCTGGAGAGACGAAGGTTGAGAGGCGACCTGATAGAGGTTTATAAAATGTTGAGAGGAATAGATAGGGTGGATTCTCGGAGGCTATTTCCCTGGGCTGAAATGGTCGCTACGAGAGGACACAGGTTTTACGTGCTGGGGAGCAGGTACAGAGGAGATGTCAGGGGTAAGTTTTTCACTCAGAGGGTGGTGAGTGAATGGAATCGGCTGCCGTCGGTGGTGGTGGAGGCGAACTCGCTGGGGTCCTTTAAAAGACTTCTGGGTGAGTATATGGGATCTAATGGGATTGGGGGTTATAGATAGGTCTATGGCCTGGTAGGCATGGATAGGAACGGCGCAACTTGTGGGCCGAAGGGTCTGTTTGTGCTGTAGTGTTCTATGTTCTATTCCCACATCAATGGTCTCTGGTTCAAACACTTATTAAATAGTTATCTTGTGTTTTTTTTTGTATTGGCCAGTCCTCTGATACTGAACCCTGTCTGTAGTTTTGCCTGTATTATCTCTCCCCTACTTTATTTCTAAAAGCAGAGAGGTGGCCTATCTAATTTAGGGGTTTTATCCATTTCTGAGTTTGGATAGTTCTGTACAATCCCTACAGAGCAGAAGGACAGTGGGCCGTTCGGCCCACTGAGTTCGCAATGACTCCCCAAAACAGCACTCCACCCCCCCAGGCCCTCCCCTCCACCCGTAACCCCCGCTCATTCACCGTGGCCAATCCACACAACCTGGACTGAGGGAGGAGACCGGAGCGCTTGGCGGAAACCCATGCAGACATGGGGAGGACGTGCAAGCTCCACACAGACACAGTGAGTCGAGCCGGGGATCGAACCCAGGTCCCTGGTGCTGTGAGGCAGCAGTGCTAACCACCGAGCTGCTGAGTTCATTTAATATTTCTCCCCTTATCTTAAATCTAATGATATGATTTGTAATTTGATCTTCTGCTGCCCTGTCCACCTGATCTGGGTACAAACTGAAGCAGATTCATAATTAATATTTGCCAGTTTCGAGTTGCTGCCTCTGATTGAATCCTCTTCAAGTCTGAGTGCCCTGTTCTCATCTCCACTTACCTTAATGGAACATTTTACTGGTTTATATTCTTTGCTAATTTAATTTGATATTTTCCCAATAGTATTTATCTCCTGGATTCTCTATACTTCTCTGTCTAGTACTCACATGCCTTCCCCCTACATCACCTTTGTCTCCTTTCCCTTGGCCTCGCAGTTTCTCAAGTTTTTTTTTCATTCTTGGGGCCTCATTCACGTGTAGTGTGTTCTTGGAGTAGAATATAATCTTTCCCTATTCTGAAACCGTCAAATACAAGTTTGTGTCCAATCTATTTGCCTGGTCTTTGTCATTCCTAAGTTCTTATGAGTGATGGGGGGACAGTGTAGAGGGAGCTTTATTCTGTATCTAACCCCGTGCTGTACCTGTCCTGGGAGTGTTTGATGGGGACAGTGCAGAGGGAGCTTTACGCTGTATCTAACCCCGTGCTGTACCTGTCCTGGGAGTGTTTGATGGGGGACAGTGTAGAGGGAGCTTTACTCTGTATCTAACCCCGTGCTGTACCTGTCCTGGGAGTGTTTGATGGGGACAGTGCAGAGGGAGCTTTACGCTGTATCTAACCCCGTGCTGTACCTGTCCTGGGAGTGTTTGATGGGGGGACAGTGTAGAGGAAGCTTTACTCTGTATCTAACCCTGTGCTGTACCTGTCCTGGGAGTGTTTGATGGGGGGGACAGTGTAGAGGGAGCTTTACTCTGTATCTAACCCTGTGCTGTACCTGTCCTGGGAGTGTTTGATGGGGGATAGTGTAGAGGGAGCTTTACTCTGTATCTAACCCCGTGCTGTACCTGTCCTGGGAGTGTTTGATGGGGGATAGTGTAGAGGGAGCTTTACTCTGTATCTAACCCCGTGCTGTACCTGTCCTGGGAGTGTTTGATGGGGGATAGTGTAGAGGGAGCTTTACTCTGTATCTAACCCCATGCTGTACCTGTCCTGGGAGTGTTTGATGGGGGGACAGTGTAGAGGGAGCTTTACTCTGTATCTAACCCCGTGCTGTACCTGTCCTGGGAGTGTTTGATGGGGGATAGTGTAGAGGGAGCTTTACTCTGTATCTAACCCCGTGCTGTACCTGTCCTGGGAGTGTTTGATGGGGACAGTGCAGAGGGAGCTTTACGCTGTATCTAACCCCGTGCTGTACCTGTCCTGGGAGTGTTTGATGGGGGGACAGTGTAGAGGGAGCTTTACTCTGTATCTAACCCTGTGCTGTACCTGTCCTGGGAGTGTTTGATGGGGGGACAGTGTAGAGGGAGCTTTACTCTGTATCTAACCCTGTGCTGTACCTGTCCTGGGAGTGTTTGATGGGGGACAGTGTAGAGGGAGCTTTACTCTGTATCTAACCCCGTGCTGTACCTGTCCTGGGAGTGTTTGATGCGGGAACAGTGTAGAGGGAGCTTTACTCTGTATCTAACCCCATGCTGTACCTGTCCTGGGAGTGTTTGATGGGGACAGTGCAGAGGGAGCTTTACGCTGTATCTAACCCCGTGCTGTACCTGTCCTGGGAGTGTTTGATGGGGACAGTGTAGAGGGAGCTTTACTCTGTATCTAACCCCGTGCTGTACCTGTCCTGGGAGTGTTTGATGGGAACAGTGTAGAGGGAGCTTTACTCTGTACCTAACCCCGTGCTGTACCTGTCCTGGGAGTGTTTGATGGGGGGACAGTGTAGAGGGAGCTTTACTCTGTATCTAACCCCGTGCTGTACCTGTCCTGGGAGTGTTTGATGGGAACAGTGTAGAGGGAGCTTTACTCTGTACCTAACCCCGTGCTGTACCTGTCCTGGGAGTGTTTGATGGGGACAGTGTAGAGGGAGCTTTACTCTGTATCTAACCCCGTGCTGTACCTGTCCTGGGAGTGTGTGCTGATCACTCTCAGTCCCTGAGAGGTTTATTGTTAACACTGCTTGTTGCTGTGATGGTGGGAGTGAGTGTTATCTGTTGAGGGTTAGTTTGGTGACTGGTTCTGGGTGTGGGCTGGGTTGGATTGTCAGTTCAGGCTGGGTGATCTGGAGTTGTGGATTGTGGGTGTAAATGCAGAGCAGCGATTATTATTTTTTCATCTCTCCCCTACAGGGCAAAGTTGCTGAAGGAAACTCGGTACGATTAGAGCAATTACTCTCAAAACTGCAGGAAGTGAGGTGCTGCCTTGCTGACCTCACCTCCGGATCTGCCCAGGTAACTTCTGGTGAAATAATCCCCCTCGCCCGCTGGTGATGTGCCATCAGAGCAAGATACAATTTAAGCTAGTTACAGACAAAGAAATAGACACGGTGCAAAAAAAAAAAGAGGTTTTGTATTGGGGGAGAGTGGATTTTAGTAAAATTAACACAGGATCTGGCCAAGGTAGACGGGGAACGGCTACTAATGGGAAAACCTACAGAAGAACGGTGGGATAATTTCACAAAGGAAAGTGGGGGAAAGGATGTAAGCTCAGTATGTTCCTTCTGGGGTGATAGAGAGGAGTAACAAGCCCAGAGAACCGTGGATAACCAGTGAGGCTAGAATTGAGAAGATGGTACGGGTGGCACGGTAGCACAGTGGGTTAGCACTGCTGCTTCACAGCTCCAGGGTCCTGGGTTCGATTCCCAGCTCGGGTCACTGTCTGTGCGGAGTTTGTACATTCTCCCCGTGTCTGCGTGGGTTTCCTCCGGGTGCTCCGGTTACCTCCCACAGTCCAAAGATGTGCGGGTTAGGTTGATTGGCCAGGCTAAGAAATTGCCCCTTAGTATCCTGAGATGTGTAGGTTAGAGGGATTAGTGGGTATAATATGTAGGGATATGGGGGTAGGGCCTGGGTAGGATTGTGTTCGGTACAGACTCGATGAGCTGAATGGCCTCTTTCTGCACTGTAGGGTTTCTATGATTCTGTGTGGCTAAACAGCAGGTGTAGGAGGAAGGATTTTGGATATCTGGACCATAGGGATTTTTCCTGGGGCAGATGAGACCTGTACAAGAAGGATGGGTTGCTTCCAGACTGGAAGGGCATAAATATTCCGTCCGGGAGGTTTGCTAGTGTCACGCAGTAGGATTTAAACTAGTTTGGCAGTGGGGTGGGAACCAAAGCAGAGATGGATTAGCTTGAAGGGGAATGAGAGAGTAGAGCCAGTAAGACACAGAGAAACAGCAGGCAGGGTGGGATTGCTAATCAGAGGGGGTCTGGTGGACTGAGTGCATTTGTTTCAATGTGAGAAGTGTAAGAGGTAAGGCAGGTTAACTTGGAGCTTGGATTAGTACTCGGAACTATGATGTTGTGGCCATTAGAGACTTGGTGAAGGGAAGGACAGGATTGGCAGCTTAACGTCCCAGGATATAGATGTTTCAGGCGGGCTAGAGGGAGATGTGAAATGGATGGGGGAGTTGCACTACTGGTTAAGGAGAATGTCACAGCTGTACTCTGGGAGGACTCCTCGGAGGGGCCATACAGAGAGGCAATATTGTGTAGAGCTCAGGAATAGGAAAGGGTATAGACACAATGTTGGGGGGTTTACTACAGGCCACCCAACTGCCAGCGGGAGATAGAGGAGCAGATATGTAGGCAAATTTTGGCAAGGTGTAAAATTAACAGGGTTGTTGTGATGGGAGATTTTAACTTCCCCTATATTGACTGGGACTCACTTAGTGCTAGGGGCGTAGATGGGGCAGTGTTTGTCAGGAGCATCCAGGAGGGTTTCTTGAAACATTATGTAGATAGCCCAACTAGGGAAGGGACCGTACTGGACCTGGTATTGGGGAATGAGCCCAGCCAGCTGGTCGATTTTTCAGGAGGGGAGCAGTTCGGGAACAGTGACCACAATTCAGTAAGCTTTAAGGCACTGATGGATAAAGATAAGTATAATCCTCAAGTTAAGGTGCTAAATTGGGGGAAGGCTAATTACAACAATATTAGGCAGCAACTGAAGAATGGAGATTGGGGCCAGATGTTTGAGGGCAAATCAACATCTGGCATGTGGGAGGCGTTCGTGTAAGTTGATAGGGATTCAGGACTGGCACATTCCTGTAAGGATAAAGGATAAGTTTTGGGAACCTGGGATGATGAGAGATATTGTGAGTCGAAGAGAAAAAGGAAGGATTTGTCAAGGCTAGGAGGCTGGGAACACACGAAGCAAGTGTGGAATACAAGGAAATTAGAACGAAACTAAAGCAAGGAGTAAGTAGGGCTATAAGAGATCACGAAAAAGCATTGGCCAGCAGGATTAAGGAGAATCTCAAGGCTTTTTATACAGATATAAAGAGCAAGAGGGTAGCCAGGGAGAGGGTTGGCCCACTCGAGGACAAAGGAGGGAACAGTGTAGCGGGAGCTTTACTCTGTATCTAACCCCGTGCTGTACCTGTCCTGGGAGTGTTTGATGGGGGGACAGTGTAGAGGGAGCTTTACTCTGTATCTAACCCCGTGCTGTACCTGTCCTGGGAGTGTTTGATGGGGGGACAGTGTAGAGGGAGCTTTACTCTGTATCTAACCTCGTGCTGTACCTGTCCTGGGAGTGTTTGATGGGGACAGTGTAGAGGGAGCTTTACTCTGTATCTAACCCCGTGCTGTACCTGTCCTGGGAGTGTTTGATGGGGACAGTGTAGAGGGAGCTTTACTCTGTATCTAACCCCGTGCTGTACCTGTCCTGGGAGTGTTTGATGGGGGGACAGTGTAGAGGGAGCTTTACTCTGCATCTAACCTCGTGCTGTACCTGTCCTGGGAGTGTTTGATGGGGGGACAGTGTAGAGGGAGTTTTACTCTGTATCTAACCCCATGCTGTACCTGTCCTGGGAATGTTTGATGGGGACAGTGTAGAGGGAGTTTTACTCTGTATCTAACCCCGTGCTGTACCTGTCCTGGGAGTGTTTGATGGGGGGACAGTGTAGAGGGAGCTTTACTCTGTATCTAACCCCGTGCTGTACCTGTCCTGGGAGTGTTTGATGGGGGGACAGTGTAGAGGGAGCTTTACTCTGTATCTAACCTCGTGCTGTACCTGTCCTGGAGTGTTTGATGGGGGGACAGTGTAGAGGGAGCTTTACTCTGTATCTAACCCCGTGCTGTCCCTGTCCTGGGAGTGTTTGATGGGGACAGTGTAGAGGGAGTTTTACTCTGTATCTAACCCCGTGCTGTACCTGTCCTGGGAGTGTTTGATGGGGACAGTGTAGAGGGAGCTTTACTCTGTATCTAACCCCGTGCTGTCCCTGTCCTGGGAGTGTTTGATGGGGACAGTGTAGAGGGACAGTGGATGATATGTCTAATTTCTCGCTGTTGTGTGTGTTTGATGAACATTTTTCTTGGTGTGAATGTGAAACTGTGGGAGGTGAGAATGTCCAGTTATTGTGATCCTGTGACTGTGTTTATCTTTGAATCGGATGATTAGATAGTGACGATGATCTCTGTTTATCGAGAGTGTGTACGTTCTCAGACACTGATCTCCCAATCCACAGAGACTGGCCAGATCATCCACTGCAGTCAACGTGTGTGAGATCCCCGCTCAGTGTAGCGTTCCTGACCTCGGGAACAACCCACAGGTGATCGTGATGCTGAAGGAACAAAACCGGCAGCTCACCCAGGTAAACAATGTCCCGACCCGGGGAGGCCATTCAGCCCCTTGACTCAGCTCTGTGGTCCCTGTAGATTTGAGCTGATTGCTATGCTGTACTTTTATTAACATCTGCCGATCTCTGATATGAAATCAGCCACAGCCTGAGTGAGGCACGCAGCGGATTTCCACTCTGCTTTGTGTGTGAGGCGGGGTGCTGCTTCCTCGTGTCCCCCGAATAATCACTTTAACATTCTGCCCCACGCTCCACACCTCTCTCTGCCCCCTTCCTCTCCGTCACCCCAGCTAATTATTTTTTGTATCTGCTCAATTGCTTTTTGGTGCATTCTTTATTTAGAGCTGTGAATCTGCTCATTCTCACCGTTCAGAACAATTCTCTGCTCCGTCTTTCTTGGGTCCAGAACGGACGCACTCACACTTCGGCTCAATAAACTGCAGTTAGACCCAGTCACCGAATCCATCGACATCCCTTTGTAACCTGCTGTCTTCACAGAATCCTACAGCGCAGATGAGGCCCATCGAGTCTGCATCGATGCATCAAAGGCCCTGACCTGCCCATCTAATCCCACTTGCTAGCATTTGGCCATAGCCCTGAATGTTCTGATGTGCCAAGTACTCATCCAGATACTTTTTAAAGGATGTGAGGCATCCTGCCCCCACTACCCTCCCAGGCAGCGCATTCTAGACTGTCACCACCCTCTGGGTAATAAAGGTTTTCCTCAAATCCCCCCAAAAACTCCCACCTCTCACTTTTAATTTGTGTTCCCTTGTAACTGACTCTTCAACTAAGGGGATCAGCTGCTCCCTATCTACTCTGTCCATGCCTCTCATAATCATAAACACCTCAATCAGGTCACCTCCTCAGTTTTCTCTCGCTCCAAAGAAAACAACCCAAGCCTATCCAATCCCCCTTTATAACTTAAATGTTCCATCCCAGGCAGCATCCTGGTAAACCTCCTCTGCACCCCCTTCCAGTGAATTCATATCCTTCCTGTAATGTGGTGAACAGAACTGCACACAGTGCTCCAGCTGTGGCCTCACCAAAGTTCTATACAACTCCATCATGACCTCTCTGATTTTGTAATCTACACCCCGATTGATAAAGGCGAGTGTGCCGTCTGCCTATTTCACCATCCTATTAACCCTCCTTTCCACCTTCAGAGATCTATGGACAAACACGCCAAGGTCCCTTTGTTCTTCGGAATTTCCCAGTTTCAGGCCTTTCGTAGTGTACTTCCTTGTCAAATTACTCCTTCCAAAGTGTATCACCTCTCATTTTTCAGGGTTAAATTCCATCTGCTACTAATCCACCCATTTGACCATCTCACCCATATCTTCCTGTAACCCGAGACACTCCACCTCACTGTAAACCATGTGGCCATCGGTAAACTTACTGATCTTACGCCCCCCCCCCAACATAGTCATGTATTTATATAAATGATGAACAATAGGAGGCCCAGCACGGATCCCTGGGGTACGTCACTGGTCACTGACGTCCAGTCACTATAGTAGCCATCTGTCACCATCCTCTGTCTCCTACTGCTGAGCCAATAATGAATGCATCTTCATCTGTCTCCATTTATAGAATAAAATAGAATAAAATCCCTACAGTGCAGAAGGAGGCTATTCGGCCCATCGAGTCTGCACTGACAACAATCCCACCCAGGCCCTATCCCTCTAAATTGGGGTCTAATTTGGGGCTTTGTCAAAGACTTTGCTGAAATCCATGTAGACTACATCAACCATACTATCCTCGTCCACACACTGGGTTAAAAAAATTCAAATTCGTTAGGCGTGACCTCCCTCTGACATAACCATGCTGACTATCCCTGATCAAACCTTACCTCTCCAAATGGAGGTAGATTCTCTCCTTCAGAATAGTCTCCAATAGTTTCCCATCCACATACATGAGACTCATCCACACTAATTACTGTGAGACCTAGCGCAATATTGTTAAGTTTAGATATATCACTCTCTATTCCTACAACTTATAAATATGTGAAAAGTCTCAGGCCCAGTACAGATCCATCAGGAACACCACGAGTCCCACACTGATAGTGAGTACACCCCCGTTACCCCAACTCTCGGTCTCCCTCCCATCTGTGAACCAACCTCCTTTCCAAGGCTGCTGGGACGCTGTCTGTGTCTCGCCGGGGAGGGGGACTCTGGGGGAGGGGACACTGTGTCTGATGATTGCCTCTTTTCCAGGAGGTGTGTGATAAAAGTGA
>NC_137348.1:43369487-43401987 GCF_965287045.1 Carcharhinus amblyrhynchos
TGCTGAATTGGATTGAAAAATCAACCTGGACAATGCCAGAGGGGAAAAGCACAAACTTTTATGTAGATATTGCACAAACAAAATCTCCCCACAGTCACGCGCATACACAGTGATACGTACAGTAACGCACAATAATACACACACAGTAAAACAGATATTTCCAATAAGGGGAGACTGATGATGTCGAGACGCTTGAGGTATTTAAAGAAAAGTGTGGCTTGATTGTAGTTTTTAGAAAGTTATTGATGAAAAGAAAGGTGTTGGCTATGTCCTTTGGTGGACAGATGAGAAAGAACATAAGAAATAGGAGCAGGAGTAGGCCATCTAGCCCCTCGAGCCTGCCCCGCCATTCAATAAGATCATGGCTGATCTGAAGTGGATCAGTTCCACTTTCCCGCTTTCTCCCCTTAATTCCCCTGTCTATCAGAAACCTATCTACCCGTGACTTAAATATATTTAGCGAGGCAGCCTCCACCACTTCAACGGGCAGAGATTCACCACCCTTTGAGTGAAGAAGTTCCTCCTCAACTCGGATCTAAACTGCCCCCCCCCCCCCTTATCTTGAGGCTGTGCCCTCTAGTCCTGCTATCCTTTCTAAGCGGGAAGAATCTCTCTACCTCTACCCTATCCATCCCCTTCATTATCTTATAAGAACATAAGAAATAGGAGCAGGAGTAGGCCATCTGGCCCTTCGAGCCTGCCCCGCCATTCAATAAGATCATGGCTGATCTGTCGTGGCTGATCTGTCGTGGCTCAGTTCCACTTTCCCGCCCTCTCCCCATAACCCTTAATCCCCTCTCTTATCAAAAACCCATCAACCCGCTTCTTAAAAATATTTAGCGAGGCAGCCTCCACCACTTCAACGGGCAGAGAATTCCAGAGATTCACCACCCTTTGAGTGAAGAAGTTCCTCCTCAACTCCGTTCTGAACCGCCCCCCCTTTATCTTGAGGCTGTGCCCCCTAGTCCTACTGTCTTTTTTGAGCGGGAAGAGTCTTTCCACCTCTATCCTATCCATCCCATTCATCATCTTATACGTCTCAATGAGATCTCCCCTCATTCTTCTAAACTCTAACGAGTACAAGCCTAGTTTATTCAGCCTCTCCTCATAGCTCAACCCCCTCAACTCCGGTATCAGCCTAGTAAACCTCCTCTGCACTCCCTCCAAGGCCAAAATATCCTTGCGCAGGTGCATATCCCCCCTCGTCCTTCTAAACTCCAACGAGTACAGACCCAGTCTATTTAGTCTCTCTTCATAGTCCAACCCCCTCATCTCTGGTATCAGCCTAATGACCCTCCTCTGCACTCCCTCCAAGGCCAATATATCCTTCCGCAAGTGCGGCGCCCAAAACTGCACACAGTACTCCAGTTGCGGCCTCACCAGTGCCCTGTACAGTTGCAGCAAGACCTCCCTACTTTTATATTCAATCCCCTCGCTATGAAGGCCAGCATCCCATTCGCCTTCCTGACCACCTGCTGCACCTGCAGGCTGGGTTTTTGCAACTCATGCACAAGGACCCCCAGGTCCCTCTGCACCGTATTAAGGGTTAAGTGTGTTTACCAGCAGAGGAATGAGCGAGGACAACAGTAAAAAAACACAAAATGTGAAAGTTCACACATTTCCAGCCGCACCTGAAATATGAGTATCCACTTTGGCAGGAATCTAAACTGATTCCATAAGATTGAAAAATATAGCCAACATGCACAAATTTAAGAACACAGATAAAAGAATGTGATATATGTGGGGGTCTGGACACTCTGCTGTACAAAGAGATTTGTAGGGAAAGGACAAGGTTTAATATTACAGGCAGGGGACATGACCACGGGCACTCAGAGCAGACATCAAGTTGCTGAGCACACAAAGGGCCAGATTTCAATTCAGAGCCAGGCAAAGGGAAGGCTGGGACACTGAAACAGAAACAAAAATAACTGCAGACCCGAGGGACAACGATCTACAGGAGCCACGGACAACCATGAGTTTACCAATAACCCATGTACGATCAAACTGCAGAGTATGTGGGAAGCCCAGTCACTGGCTTTGATTTATTACTGTCCCATGTACTGGTATACAGGGGCCAGTGTGCTGTATACAGTGAAAAGTTGTGTGTTATACAGACAAAGCATACCATTCATAGAGAAGGAAACGAGAGAGTGCAGAATGTAGTGTTACAGTCATAGCTAGAGTGTAGAGAAAGATCAACTTAATGCAAGGTAGGTCCATTCAAAAGTCTGACAGCAGCAGGGAAGAAGCTGTTCTTGAGTCGGTCGGTACGTGACCTCAGACTTTTGTATCTTTTTCCCAAAGGAAGAAGGTGGAAGAGAGAATGTCCGGGGTGCGTGGGGTCCTTAACTATACTGGCTGCTTTGCCGAGACAGCGGGAAGTGTAGACAGAGTCAATGGATGGGTGAGGGATTGGGTTACGTTCATGACCTTGTGATCTTGGGCAGAGCAAAAGTAAAAAGTTCATTAATCACAAATACGGCTTACATTCACACTGCAATGAAGTTACTGTGAAATTCCTCTAGTCGCCACACTC
The DNA here is from genome assembly GCF_965287045.1 of Carcharhinus amblyrhynchos. Taxonomy (NCBI): domain Eukaryota; kingdom Metazoa; phylum Chordata; class Chondrichthyes; order Carcharhiniformes; family Carcharhinidae; genus Carcharhinus; species Carcharhinus amblyrhynchos. Next base: position 43,372,024 of record NC_137348.1, read on the forward strand.
AGGTGCCTGTTTTGGTCAATGAACCTAACCAGTATGTCTTTCAGACTGGGAGGAAACTGGAGAACCCGGAAGAAACTCACACGGACACGGGGAGAACATGAAACCACACAAACGGTCAGCTAAGCCAGGAATGAAACATGGATCCCTGGCGCTGTGAGGCAGCAGTGCTGAGACTGTGCCATCCCAGAACGAGGCACACCAAGCTGTGATACAACCAGAAAGAATGATTGTTATGGTGCGTCTGTAAAAGTTGGTGAGAGTCGTAGCTAACGTGCCAAATTTCCTTAGACTTCTGAGAAAGTAGAAATGTTGGTGGGGCTTTCTTAACTCTAGTGTTGGCAATGGGGGGGGGTGGGGAACCAGGACAGGTTGTTGGTGATCTGGACCCCCAGAAACATGAAGCTCTCCCTCAGTTATTTACCATTTATATAGATGATCTGGAGGAGGGAACCGAGTGTAGGGTGTCAAAATTTGCTGATGACACCAAGATTGGGGGAACGGCAAATTGTGCGGAGGGTGGGGAGAGTCTACAGAAGGATCTAGATAGGCTGGGCGAATGGGCCAGGAACTGGCAAATGGAATTTAATGTTGGCAAGTGCGAGGTGGTCCACTTTGGTAGGAATAATGGTAGGAAGGACTATTACTTACATGGCGAAAAACTGCAGCAGGCGACGGTGCAGAGGGACCTCGGGGTCCTTGTGCATGAGTCGCAAAAACCCAGCCTGCAGGTGCAGCAGGTGGTCAGGAAGGCTAATGGGATGCTGGCCTTCATAGCGAGGGGGATTGAATATAAAAGCAGGGAGGTCTTGCTGCAACTGTATAGGGCATTGGTGAGGCCGCAACTGGAGTACTGTGTGCAGTTTTGGGCGCCGCACCTGCGCAAGGATATTTTGGCCTTGGAGGGAGTGCAGAGGAGGTTTACTAGGCTGATACCGGAGTTGAGGGGGTTGAGCTATGAGGAGAGGCTGAGTAAACTAGGCTTGTACTCGTTAGAGTTTAGAAGAATGAGGGGAGATCTCATTGAGACGTATAAGATGATGAATGGGATGGATAGGATAGAGGTGGAGAGACTCTTCCCGCTCAGAAAGGACAGTAGGACTAGGGGGCACAGCCTCAAGATAAAGGGGAGGCGGTTTAGAACGGAGTTGAGGAGGAACTTCTTCACTCAAAGGGTGGTGAATCTCTGGAATTCTCTGCCCGTTGAAGTGGTGGAGGCTGCCTCGCTAAATATTTTTAAGAAGCGGGTTGATGGGTTTTTGATAGGCAAGGGGATTAAGGGTTATGGGGAGAGGGCGGGAATGTGGAACTGAGCCACAACAGATCAGCCATGATCTTATTGAATGGCGGGGCAGGCTCGAAGGGCTAGATGGCCTACTCCTGCTCCTATTTCTTATGTTCTTATGTTCCTATGTTCTCTCGACCCTTTCTATTTCATCCCTGTTAATGTGGACAGGGGCATGTTCTCCACATTAGGGTTGACATTGAAGGAGGGATTACTGTTGCCGCACCAGTTCACCAGACATGCAAGAGATATGCTGGACAAAGAAAGAAACTGTAAAGGAGTTATCAGAAACAGAGAGAGTGAGAAAGAAGAGAAACAAACACCTGTACTGTGGATGTGATGCTGAGTTGAGAACACAGTGGGTGCAGGGACCATAAAGCTATGAAATCTGGCTGGAAGGATACAGTAAAAAGTCTGACAACACCAGGTTTTAGTCCAACCTATTTATTTGATAATATACTCACAAGCTTTCGAGGGGACTGCCTCGACTACCAGGCTAAAGTCCAACAGGTTGATTTGATAGCACAAGATTACAGAGTCTCAGGCTCCCAATATAGGAGCACAGTAAAGCAGAATCCCTCTGCCCCAGCTGAGGGCAGTGTAACACTACTCTCCAGCAGGAGTTAGTGTGAAGTTATGAAAGACAAGATGTCCCTTATGGGAGTGGGGCACAGACCCCCCTCCAGTAACAGAACTCACACGGTAAGGCCCGGTATCAAAGGAGAAATAGTGTTAGTGAGACACAGTGATGATTACGGAGGATATAAATCATCAGATAGACCGGAATAATCCGATAGGCAAAGGTGACAAATTCCAGGAATGTTTTTGGGATAGTTTTTCTAGGTCACATTCTGGGGCTAGCCAGGGAGCAGGTGAACACAGACCTGTATCGAGCAGTCAGGTACATTCACTGTGAACTCACCAGAGGCAGCAATCATCTGATATTTTACATTATTGAGAAAAAAGTGGGTCAAAAACAAATATTTTAAACTTAATGAAGGGCAGTTATGAGGGTTTGGAAGTGCAGCTAGGCTAAAGTGAACTGGTAATTTAGAATGAGATAGGTTTGAAGTTTTAACGTTTATTTATTAGTGTCATGAATAGGCTTACATTAACACTGCAATGAAGTTACTGTGAAAATCCCCTAGTCGTCACACTGTTTGGATACACGGAGGAGAGTTTAGCACAGCCCAGTGCGCCTGTGCGTCTATCAGACTGTGGGAGCAAACCGGGGCACCCAGAGGAAACCCACGCAGATATGGGGAGAATGTGCAAACTCTGCCCTGCCAGTGACCCAAACCTGGAATTGAACTGGAACAACATACTGCCCCCTGCTGCAGTGGAGGAGTATCCCACTGCCCCCTGCTGCAGTGGAGGAGTATCCCACTGCCCCCTGCTGGAGTGGAGGAGTATCCCACTGCCCCCTGCTGGAGTGGAGGAGTATCCCACTGCCCCCTGGTGGAGTGGAGGAGTATCACACTGCCCCCTGGTGGAGTGGAGGAGTATCACACTGCCCCCTGCTGGAGTGGAGGAATATCCCACTGCCCCCTGCTGCAGTGGAGGAATATCACACTGCCCCCTGCTGGAGTGGAGGAATATCCCACTGCCCCCTGCTGGAGTGGAGGAATATCCCACTGCCCCCTGCTGGAGTGGAGGAATATCACACTGCCCCCTGCTGGAGTGGAGGAGTATCACACTGCCCCCTGCTGGAGTGGAGGAGTATCCCACTGCCCCCTGCTGGAGTGGAGGAATATCACACTGCCCCCTGCTGGAGTGGAGGAATATCACACTGCCCCCTGCTGGAGTGGAGGAATATCCCACTGCCCCCTGCTGGAGTGGAGGAGTATCACACTGCCCCCTGCTGGAGTGGAGGAATATCCCACTGCCCCCTGCTGGAGTGGAGGAGTATCACACTGCCCCCTGCTGGAGTGGAGGAATATCCCACTGCCCCCTGCTGGAGTGGAGGAATATCCCACTGCCCCCTGCTGGAGTGGAGGAGTATCACACTGCCCCCTGCTGGTGTGGAGGACGTATCCTCTGCTGGATCAATGACTCAGACATTGCTCTCCGTGCTGTCTCCCTCTCCCATTCCCTGGTCAGTCTCTTGTCCGTGATCTCCGAGTGAGCCTTAGGCTGTGCTTTGCTGTGATGTTGCATCACAGCGTGGCTCAGAGTCCACAGGACAACGGGCTAAAGAACTTAATCATTCCATTTAAGAGGTATTCTAATAAAATAAAGCCAATCTCAATTCACACACGGTCACATGTGTGGGGATATGACACAGGGACATTTGTGAAGGGACATGTGATGTACAGATACGTGACATGGGAGCTCAGAATCAGATAGACACTGTGTTCAGGTCTATTCAGCGCTGCTCCCAATTGCTGCCAATCTCATTGATTCCCTTGAATCTTGATTGAAATGTTTGAGATGCTGAGGGATATAACAAGGAACAACACAGCCCGGGAAACAGGCCCTTTGGCCCAACGAGCCCACGCTGCCATCTTCACAATGTGTTTTTCCTACACCTCCCCTGACCCATGTCTATGCTTGTGGGACCTCCATTGGAAACCAGATTGAAGGGAGAATAATTTAGGGACAATTTGTTACACCAATCAGCACATCTTTGGGGTGTGGGAGGAAACCGGAGCACCCGGAGGAAACCCACGCAGACATGGGGAGAATGCGCAGACTCCGACAGACACCAATATTGACAGGGTGGATGTAGAGAGGATGTTTCTCCTTGTGAGAGAATCTCAAACTAGGGTCGCTGTATAAAAATAATAAGGGCTGGCCGATTTAAAATGGGGGAAATGTTTTCTCTCAGAGAGAACTCTCCTCCTCTGAGAGCTGTGGAAGCATAAGAAATAGGAGCAGGAGTAGGCCATCTAGCCCTTCGAGCCTGCCCCGCCATTCAATAAGATCATGGCTGATCTGTCGTGGCTCAGTTCCACTTTCCCGCTTTCTCCCCATAACCCTTAATCCCCTCGCTTATCAAAAACCCATCAACCCGCGTCTTAAAAATATTTAGCGAGGCAGCCTCCACCACTTCAACGGGCAGAGAATTCCAGAGATTCACCACCCTTTGAGTGAAGAAGTTCCTCCTCAACTCTGTTCTAAACCGCCCCCCCTTTATCTTGAGGCTGTGCCCCCTAGTCCTACTGTCCTTTCTGAGCGGGAAGAGTCTCTCCACCTCTATCCTATCCATCCCATTCATCATCTTATACGTCTCAATGAGATCTCCCCTCATTCTTCTAAACTCTAACGAGTACAAGCCTAGTTTATTCAGCCTCTCCTCATAGCTCAACCCCCTCAACTCCGGTATCAGCCTAGTAAACCTCCCACTTTCTCCCCATAACCCTTAATCCCCTTGTCTGTCAGAAATCAGAGTCTTTGAATATTTTTAAAGCAGAGAGTGATCGATTCTTGATTAACAAAAGGGAGGTGAAATGTTACTGGGGGAAGGCGGGAATGTGGGGTTGAGATTATAATCAGATCAGCGATGATCTTAGTGAGTGGTGGGGCAGACTGGAGGGGTTTCTGAATTCATACGCTCACATAACTGGATCCCAAATCTCCTGATCCCACCCCATCCCCCTCGTCCCAGTCTCTCCGATTGCTGATCCCAGTCCCTGTTTGAATGAGGATGTTTAATTCCATCGTCCTCCCTTTCTCCTCGTCTCCCTGGTTTACAGGGACACCGATTCCCAGGAGCTTTCATTGTTCAGAGCTCCCAGCCCGGGACACACCCAGCTTAATACCGGGGTGAAGTTTGTTTACGATTCCTGCCTCGTCCTTTTATCCTGCGTTGCTTTGTTGTACTTGTCTGAGAGACGGTGTTACTGAATCGAATGTCTGCGCTGGGTCATCCTCTTGTTATTATCAGCTTTGCTTCATTAAAAAGCAGGGTTGTGAGTAAGAATTTCAATGACAAATAGGTGATGTGTGCTCAGCTGCTAATTAAGAGCGCGGAAAGTGCTCAGACCTGTATGGGGAGCGCCTGCTAATTGGAGCTTGTTTGTGTTTGCTTAAACTGCCTCCCCAATGCTCACTCTTAACCACTGAGTTAGTCATCGCAGTGTGAGCGCAAACACCAAACAGCAGGGATCTGAAGACACTGCAAAATTGGCTGAAAACTGGCGTAAGGCCCTAAGGAATAGACCATTCAGCTCCTCGAGCCTGCTCCGCCATTCAATGGGATCCAACATTCCTCACGCCCACTTTCCTGCCCTTTCCTTGTCACCCTAGATTCCGTTATTGATCGGAAATCGATTTATCTCTGCCTTAAATATACACAAGGACTCTCCCCCAGAGCTCTCTGTGGCAAAGAGATTCAAGGATGACCCTCGGAGAGAAGAAATCCCTCCTCATCTCAGTCTTAAACTGGAGTCCCTTTATCCTGAGACTATTCCCTCCGGTCCAAGACTCTCTCACACAGGGAAACAGCCTCTCCCTGTCGAGTCTCTGATATGTTTCAACGAGGTCACCCCTCGTTCTCCTAAATTTCAATGGGTAGAGTCCCAACCTGTTTAATCTTTCCTTTTTCAGACGATTCCTCCATCAGAGAGCAAAGAACAGCACAGGAAACAAGCCCGCGCCGCCCATTTTAACACTCAGTGAGTGCCTCATTCCAATCCTCCTTCCACCTGTGAATTCTGGGGCAAATTTAGGGAATTATATGTGCGCCGGATTGAGGGGAGACTAATTCGGGGACAATTTATTCACCAATCAGCCTAAAAGCACCTTTTTTTTTGGGTTGGGGTGTGGGAGGAAACCGGAGAAAACCCACGCAAGCACGGGGAGAATGTGCAAAACTCCCGCAGACGCCGACCCGAGCCGGAGATCCGACCCGGGTCCCTGTAACTGCGCAGCGGACGGTGATGGTCACTGAGCTGTCGTGTTGCTCGTCCGGTTTCAGCGTACGCTGACCACGTGAAGCAATCCTTCTCGGAACTGCCTCCGATCAAATAATACCTTTCCTCAAATGAGGGGGAATCGGAACTGTTTCAGCGCTCCAGATGTGGTATCCCCGGCATCTCGTACAGTTGCTTACAATACTCCAGATGTGGTCTATTCAGTACCTTGTACAGTTACAGCAATTCTTACACTCCAACCCCCTTGAAACAAGGGTCAATATTAACTTCCTGATTACCTGCCGTACCTGGGCGCTAGCTTTCTGTGTTCCTGCACAAAATACCCCAGTTTGTGTTGCAGCTTTTGTCCATTCAAATAATACTCTGTCCTTTTGTCCTCCCTTCTAAAATGAACAACTTCACACTTTCCCACGTTAAACCCCATTTACCAACTTCTAGACCAAAGCTTTTTTTTGGGAGCCCCAGGGAGAGATGGATGACCCAGGTCTAATTGCTATGTTTGTTCGGTGCCGCTGTGCCTGACTCTCCTGTCACCGAGGACCAGACTGTTTGTGTAGGTTCTGCTCCTGGGAGTTGTTTCATCGTTCATCACCATCGCAGTGGGGGTGGGTGGGTGCTGGGGATTACTCTTTCTATCACACGCTGTGCCCACTGCCAACAACCCCTATTCTGAATAAAGCACACCCCCCTCACACTCTTCAGGATTAATCCCCTGGCTTGTTTCGATGGCAGAGTGGGGGAGATACCAGGCCATTTGGTTACAGATTGTGGGTTAGTACAGTAGCCTCTGTGTCTCATGGATGCCCAGGTTTGAGCTGCTAGGTCTCGATTCGATTAGTCAGTGAGTTTTATTTATTTGATGAGTAAGTTTAATAATCTAATAGAAATGAAGCAGCTTGCACCATGTTCCATCTGGGAACTTGGGAACGGTTCTGTGCCCCGGACAATGAGAAAGTATTAACAGCTGCAGCGGTCTGAGCTCAGAGTTTGAGCAGCAGCTCGGTGTCCCTGTAACTCGTCAGTAACTCGAGACGAACAGCACGGTATAACACACACTCAGTGAAGAGGCAGCAGCGTGACTGTGATCTGGAGCCAGACTGAGCGACGGAGGCAGATTATATTCCCAACTCAACTGGGTTTTTACAACAATCAGACAGATTCATGGTTATTTTTACTGGTACCAGCTTTTAATTTCCACATACTCACACACACACACATACATACACACACAACTATACTCACACACAAACACTCACACTCATCCTTACACACACACACACAAACATACACACACACACAGATATACTCACACACAAACACTCACACTCATACTTACACACACACACACAAACATACACACACACAGATATACACACACACAAACACTCACACTCATACTTACACACACACACAAACACACACACACACACACACACAAATATACACACACACAAACAGTCACACTCATACTTACACACACACAAACATACACACACACAAATATACACACACACAAACAGTCACACTCATACTTACACACACACACACAAACATACACACACACAAATATACACACACACAAACAGTCACACTCATACTTACACACACACACACAAACATACTCACAAATATACTCACACACAAACACTCACACTCATACTTACACACACACAAACATACACACACACAAACATACACACACACAAATATACTTACACACAAGCACTCACACTCATACTCGTGCACACACCCACAAACATACACACACACACAAACATGCACACTCATACTTGCACACACACACACACACACATATACTCACAAACACACACAAACATTCACACTCATACACACACCCACAAACACACTCACACACTCACTCACACACCTGTGCCCACACACATGCCCCATTGCCCCACTACCCGGCTGGCACTGCTGGGACCAAACAGTAAAATTCCATTCTCTAATTCCAACCGAGGAGCAGAATTGGAAAGTGCAGACCGATCCCAAAGAATGCGTGACTGGAACAGGGTGTTCCCACAATGACAGATTGGTGTCTGATTGCCAGAGAATGTTCAACTTCATTAACTCAGTGTCGCTCTGTAAAGAAGATTCCAGCACAGGAACAGGCCCTTCGGCCCTCCAAGCCTGTACTGACCATGCTGCCCGACTGAACTAAAACCCTCCCGGGGACCGTATCCCTGTATTCCCATCCTGTTCATGGATTTGCCAAGACGTCCCTTAACGGTCACTGCCGTTAGCCGCAGGAGACTCCCCATCTGTCCTGGGACGGTGTTAGTTTTAAAGTCAGTGAGTGAGTTGGGGAAAACCGTTGGGTCCACATTGAAACAAATCACAGAAACTTGGGATATAGCGTCATTAGTCAATTCTTCTCCCAGTATTGGAATGGTTGCTGTCCAAGATAAATCGGTGGAAACTCCAGGCCTCGGTGTCCAACAGGCTTGTTTCAGACGCCAATAGTGGGGAACTGTGTACCTTTCTACAGGCTCTTTGTGAGCAGAATGTTCTTTCTGACCCCCCCTCCGAGGGGATCGAACAATAGTTGACTTTTCTCGCGGGCACTTTGCCCCCTTTGCATCCTCATTCTGCTCACATTCTGCTCACATTCTCCGCAGCTTTTTAACTGAGCTCCATTTTATTGCCTAACAAAGCAGGAGTAGGCATTGGCATCACACTTGACCTGGTTGCCTGGAGACACTCCAAAGCTTCAATAATGACTTTGAAGTCTTGGCATCTATTGTTAGGTGCCAAAACAAAGCAACAAAATCCCACAAACAGCAACGAGACGAGTTGACGATTGAACAATACATCATTCATCGTTGGAATCTTCCCTTCGTTGGCAAGGCCAGTGTTGTCTCACCTGTGGCTGGTTGCCATGAGAAGGTAGTCAGGCAACACCACCCCCCCCCCCCCGATTGGCTCGAGTGTGTGTTTGCATCGAGACGTCACTTGTTTGAGGGGATTCCCCGATCTTCGGAAAGGCTTCTCGCTGCCCTCCGAACACAGCCAGGAGCCTGAGAACTGGCCAAACGCCTTTTGGAAATTCAGAGCACAGTCCGATCCCAACAGAGTGAAGTGAGTCAGGCAGCCGCGATCAAAGTTACAGCTTTGGATGTATTCCCTCCGTCAGGTTGTAGACACGGTGCCAGCCCCGCAGGTTTAAGGTTCATATTTAAGCCTCCAGGATCACTCTGGGGCAAAGCCTGTGCTAGTCCGTTCCTGATTAGGTGAGCGAGTCACAAAAACCACCGGCAGATCGTTTCCTTACAGGGGGCCAGCTACTATACCTGGTGAGATTACTTAGGAAAAGTGTTCTTTTACTTACTCTGTCTGTGTGGAAGTAAAAGGTTAAAAATCCTTCAGCAGGAGAGGCTCCGAGTGGACTAAGAGGGAGAGATTGATCTGAATTTGGCATCAGTTGAAGCTAACATATAAATGACACTATATTTGGGGTTTAAGGAGATTATCTATTGTTAAGTGGAAGAAAGGTTCTCCTAAGTAGAATCTTTGTATGCTGTCACTATTCAGGCTTCACATTCTCCAGGTTAAACACACTCCTTAAAAAGACATGAACTAATCCTTTCACAGACTCTACGCTGCCTGGTGTTTTAAGGTTTCAGAGCCTGTGAGCTATCATTTTCATCCTGAGTGCCACTCACTCCATCCCAGGTTATATCCTAAAGCAGCCTCAACATTCAACAGACCATCCCCCAACAGGCCATTTCCCCCAGAAACAAAGAACAAGACAGCACAGGAAACAGGCCCTTGGCCCAACGAGCCCGCGCTGCCCATTTTAACACTGTCAGGGCCTCATTCCAATCCTGCTTCTACCTATGACTTTTGTCTATGCGTCTTGGACTTCACAATAAAGGTGTGCAAATTTAGAGAATTATATGTGTGCCAGATTAAGGGAGGTCTAATTTAGGGACAATTTATTACCTCCAATCAGCCTAAGAGCACATCTTTGGGGTGTGGGAGGAAACCAGAGCACCCGGAGAAAACCCGGTGCCCCGGTTTCGAATCCCCCATAGAATCCCAACAGAAGCAGACTGTTTGGCCCATTGAGTCTGCGAATGGGATGCTGGCCTTCATAGCGAGGGGGATTGAATATAAAAGTAGGGAGGTCTTGCTGCAGCTGTATAGGGCATTGGTGAGGCTGCAGCTGGAGTACTGTGTGCAGTTTTGGTCGCCGCACTTACGCAAGGATGTTTTAGCCTTGGAGGGAGTGCAGAGGAGGTTTACTAGGCTGATACCGGAGTTGAGGGGTTGAGCTATGAGGAGAGGCTGAATAAACTAGGCTTGTACTCGTTAGAGTTTAGAAGAATGAGGGGAGATCTCATTGAGACGTATAAGATGATGAATGGGATGGATAGGATAGAGGTGGAGAGACTCTTCTCGCTCAGAAAGGACAGTAGGACTAGGGGGCACAGCCTCAAGATAAAGGGGGGGCGGTTTAGAACGGAGTTGAGGAGGAACTTCTTCACTCAAAGGGTGGTGAATCTCTGGAATTCTCTGCCCGTTGAAGTGGTGGAGGCTGCCTCGCTAAATATATTTAAGACGCGGGTTGATGGGTTTTTGATAAGAGAGGGGATTAAGGGTTATGGGGAGAGGGCGGGAATGTGGAACTGAGCCACGACAGATCAGCCATGATCTTATTGAATGGCGGGGCAGGCTCGAAGGGCTGGATGGCCGACTCCTGCTCCTATTTCTTATGTTCTTATGACCTGGTTTCTCCCGCACTCCAGAGATGTGCAGGTTAGCTGGGTTGGCCATGCTCAGTGTCCCGGGATGTGTGGGTGAAGGGGATTAACCCCGGTAATTGTGTGGAGTTACAGGGATAAGGAATGAGGGGGTGGGGGGGGAGGTCAGAGGGTTGGTGCAGACTAGATGGCCTGAGTGGCCTGCTCTGCACTGTAACGTTACCACAGCAGCCAATCAGAAACTGACAAGCAATCAATGAAATGGATTTCTCACCGAGAAGATCACAAGATGGACACGGGATCTCAAAAAACTCACACATCGAGATTGTAGCAAGGGATCACGTGAGGAGATCCCAGGAAGCGATCCCAGGCAAATATCAAAGCATGTGATCCCCGGGGAGGGTCACAGGAATAGATCACAGGGTAAGATCCTGGGAATAGATCACATGATGGGATCGCATGAATGGATCACATGGAGCGATCACGTCACTTGATCACGTGACAGGATCGTGTGGAGAGGCTGCAGAAAGAGATCAGATGAGCCAATCAAAGAGGCAGGAGATGGTTCACATATGGGGGGGGAGGGGAATGGTCAGAGACAGGGGGAGGGTCAGGGACGGGGGGGCGGTCCAGGACAGGAGGGGGCGGGTCAGGGACGGGGGGGGGCGGTCCAGGACAGGAGGGGGTGGGTCAGGGATGGGGGGGGCGGTCCAGGACAGGAGGGGGTGGGTCAGGGATGGGGGGGGCGGTCCAGGACAGGAGGGGGTGGGTCAGGGATGGGGGGGCGGTCCAGGACAGGAGGGGGTGGGCCAGGGATGGGGGGGCGGTCCAGGACAGGAGGGGGTGGGCCAGGGATGGGGGGGCGGTCCAGGACAGGAGGGGGTGGGCCAGGGATGGGGGGGGCGGTCCAGGACAGGAGGGGGCGGGTCAGGGATTGGGGGGTGGTCCAGGACAGGAGGGGGCGGGTCAGGGATGGGGGGGGCGGTCCAGAACAGGAGGGGGTGGGTCAGGGATGGGGGGGGCGGTCCAGGACAGGAGGGGGTGGGTCAGCGATGGGGGGGGCGGTCCAGGACAGGAGGGGGCGGGTCAGGGATGGGGGGGGGGGCGGTCCAGGACAGGAGGGGGCGGGTCAGGGATGGGGGGGGGCGGTCCAGGACAGGAGGGGGTGGGTCAGGGATGGGGGGGCGGTCCAGGACAGGAGGGGGCGGGTCAGGGATGGGGGGGGGCGGTCCAGGACAGGAGGGGGCGGGTCAGGGATGGGGGGGGCGGTCCAGGACATGAGGGGGTGGGTCAGGGATGGGGGGGGGCGGTCCAGGACAGGAGGGGGTGGGTCAGGGATGGGGGGGGCGGTCCAGGACAGGAGGGGGCGGGTCAGGGATGGGGGGGGGCGGTCCAGGACAGGAGGGGGCGGGTCAGGGATGGGGGGGAAGAGTCAGAGATTGGGGGGGAGGGGGGCATCAGAGACAGGGCGTGGGTCAGGGATGAGGGGAGGGTTAGGGATGTGGGTGGGTCAGAGACAGAGGGTGGGGAGGCGGTCTGGGATGGGGGGGTTGGATCAGGGATGAGAGGAAGAGTCAGGGATTGGGGGGGGGGGTGATCGTCAGAGACAGTGTGTGGGTCAGGGATGAGGGGAGGGTGTGGGACAACAGGGAGGGTCAGGGACGGGGGGGGATCAGGAACGGGGGGAGGTTCGGGGATGGAGGGGGAGTGGGTCAGGGGTAGGGGGAGGGTCAGAGTCAGGGGGTGGGTCAGGGAAATTGAGTATAAAGTTGGCCCGGTGTCCTGGAGGAAAGGGTGAGTGTCTGGAGGGGTCACTCGAGCTCGTGTCCACTGGGGTTTCACAGGGGTCAGTACCGGCTCACTCACTTCTTGAGGTAAATATTCAGACTTTAATGTGGAAGAAGTAACTGAGCAACGTTGTAGGTTGTACAACACCTGTGGGTGACAGTGGGGAAGTGGGGTGTAGACAACAGGAAGATATCCCTGGATTAATAAATTCACAGCAAAATGGAACTCAACCCAGAGAAGTGTGGAGGGGGGGGAGACAAATGAACAAGAAAATGGACAATAAATGAAACAATAGACAATATCCTGGGACAGACTGGAGTGTGACAAATGTCGCCCAGCTATTTCAAGAAGGAGAGACGGAGGAAATAGGGAATGACAGACAGGGTTAGTTTAACACCAGTAACAGAGAGAATGTGATAACACTTGCAAAATATAAATGTGATCGGACAAAGTCAACATGGACTCATGACACGGTCAACATGTTTGACAAACGTACTGGAGTTTTTGATGATATACCTAACAGATCATCGAACCCTACAGTACAGAAAGAGGCCATTCAGCCCATCGAGTCTGCACCCAACACAATCCCACCCAGGCCCTATCCCCATATCCAAAGAACAACGAACAAAACAGCACGGGAAACGGGCCCTTCGGCCCAACGAGCCCGCGCCGCCATCTTAACAAAGCATTTTTCCTCCTCCACCCTTGACCCATGTCTATGTTTATGGCACTCCACACTGGAAACCAGATTAAGGGGAGAATAATTTAGGGACAATTTGTTACCTCCAATCAGCCTAAGAGCACATCTTTGGGGTGTGGGAGGAAACCGGAGCACCCGGAGGAAACCCACGCAAGCACGGGGAGAATGCGCAAACTCCCACAGACACCGACCCAAATCCATGTATCTGCACAGCTAACAGTGATAGTCACTGAGCTGTTGTGGTGCCCATCTGCTGGTCCAGTTTTAAGCATACACTAACGACGTGAAGTACGAGGCTACTCTCGAAACATCCAAGAGCAGCCCACGCACGACCCACCGTGTGCATGCCCCTCGTTAGACAACAAGGTGGACTGACACACCTGCGGAGTAAAAGAAAAAAACATCAACACGTTGCATTAGATTTCCAGGAACGTCCCAAGGCTCCGATCCTTATTTAAAACCGTCTCCTATAACCCTCCATCCCTGTTTCGCTCATGTGTCTATCTACGTAAACCTTAAACAAGTCCAGCGTGCCTGCCTCCACCACCTTACTTGGCAGTGCATTCCATACCCCCACGACCCTCTGTGTGAAAAACCTCCCTCTAGCATCCAAATTATACCTCTCCCCCCTCACCTTACGCCTGTGGCCCCTCATGATATTTGTCTCCAAACTAGGAAAAAGCCTGCCACTGTTTACTCTATCTATACCCTTCATTATTTTATACACCTCTATCAGATCCCCCCTTAATCTCCGTCTTTCTAAGGAAAAGAGCCCCAATTTACCCAATCTTTCCTCATAACCCAGTCCTTCCATACCAGGCAGCATCCTGGTAAACCTCCTCTGCACTCTCTCCAGGGTCTCCACGTCCTTCCGGTAGTAAGGTGACCAGAACTGGACGCTGTTCTCCAAATGCGGTCTAACCAACGTTCTGTAAAACTGCAACATTAGACACCAGCTCTTGTACTCTATACCCTTTCCTATAAAGGCTAGCATACCATAAGCTTTCTTCACAACCTTCTCCACCTGAGTTTCCACCTTCAGAGACTTGTGCATTTGCACCCCCAGGTCCCTCTGCATTTCTATACACTTAATAGGTCAACCCTTTATCATGTAACTCCTCCCTACATTATTCCTTCCAAAATGCATCACCTCGCATTTATCAGGATTAAATTCCATCTGCTATTTATCTGCCCAACACCCACTAATCCCTCTAACCTACATATCCCTGGACACTAAGGGGCAATTTTAGCCTGGCCAATCACCCTAACCCACACACCTTTGGACTGTGTGTCTGTGTGTGTGTATGAGTGTGTGTGTGTGAGCCCTCCAAGCCTGCATTAACCATGCTGCCCGACTTAACTAAACCCCGTATCGTTCTGGGGACCGTATCCCAGAGCTACAACCCCATTAACCCCCAGCAATCTGCTGCCGTTCAGTTGTCTGAAGGCTCCCTGTGGATCACTCTGTTCTCCTGCCCCATGCACCCCAGCATTGCCTTAGGGAAGCTTGGATCCCACTGACTCCCATCTCCTGTTGTCCCTGTGCCTTTCCCAGCTTAACCTGACTTCATAAATGTCACCTTGTCCAATCCATCACACAAACCAGCCCCCTATCCATTGGCTCTGTCTACACTTCCCACTGCCTTGGAAAAGCAGCCGGGATAATCCAGGACCCCCCCCACATCCCACGGACATTCTCTCTTCCACCTTCTTCCATCGGGAAAAAGATACAAAAGTCTGAGGTCACGTACCGACCGACTCAAGAACAGCTTCTTCCCTGCTGCTGTCAGACTTTTGAATGGACCTACCTTGCATTAAGTTGATCTTTCTCTACACCCTAGCTATGACTGTAACACTACATTCGGCACTCTCTCCTTTCCTTCTCTATGAATGGTATGTTTTGTCTGTATAGTGCGCAAGAAACAATATTTTTCACTGTATGTTAATACACGTGACAATAATAAATCAAATCAAATCTAACCATGAGATACAGACTGATTTTAGGTGCTGTGGGCTGGTTTTAGGTGCTGTTATAGCGCAGTGAGCCAGGGGAATCGTGCAGGAGTCAACGCACCAGATTCACGGAGAGTTTGCTGGCGTTTCCCAGCGCCAGATTTCCAGCTCTGTACCGGAAATGAGAACAAAGAACAAAATCAGCCCGGGAAACAGGCCCTTCGGCCCATCGAGCCCGCGCCGCCATCTCAACACCACCAGTCCCCCTCTCCACCCACGACCCCTGTCTAATGTTTTATGGCCATCCAGATTGAGGGAAACTGATTTAGGGACAATTTATTACCTCCAATCAGCCTAACAGCACATCTTTGGGGTGTGGGAGGAAACTGGAGCACCCGGAGAAAACCCACGCAAGCACGGGGAGAATGCGCAAACTCCCACAGACACCGGCCCAAATCCATGTGTCTGCACAGCAATCAGCGATAGTCACTGAGCTGTCGTCTTGCCCAGTATCTGGTCCAGTTTAGACACACACTAATGACATGAAGCACTAGGCCAATCTCGAACAACCAAGAGCAGCCCCAGTACGACCCACCGCGTGGATGCCCCTCGTTGGCCAATAAGGCGGACCGAATCGCCTGTGGATTAAAAGAAAAGACATCAATAAACGTACACAGCTTATACGGACATTCACGGAATCATCTGCCACCCTTACCCAGTCGGGCCTACGCGTGATTCCAGGGCAACAGCAATGTGGTTGACTCTTAAATGCCCCCTGAAAAGCCCGAGTGAGACACTCAGTCCAAGGGCAATTAGGAACGGGGAATAAATCCTGACCCAGCCATCGGCACCAACATCCTGTGAATGGAGAGAAAAAGACAGGATTGGATTGAGGGGGTTCAGATGATTAAAGGATTTGACGGGTTAGACAGAGGAATGAGGCAAGTGTGGAGGGGGGGGGGGGCAGGGGGAGCTTGTCCAAAACCTCAGGATTGATGTCAGGAAGCGCGGGGAAATCCGGAACGTTCCCCCGTTGTTCACGTTGGGGCAGGGGGCTTTGGGAGGCCAATTTCAAAACTGAGATTGGCAGATTCTTGTTAGGCAGAGCGATGGAGCGAGGTGGTGCAGACCTCGCCAGGGTCTCCCTGACTGCAGAGTGGGCTGGAGGAGCTGCTGGTTCCCCCCTCGTACCCTGAGAGCCTGTACCCCGAGTGCCAGCGAGTGTGGGGAGGGGAGGGGAGGGGGGGGGGAGTGCAGGGGGGAAGGAGGAGAAAGGCCTGGGATATGGAGACACGAGGAAAGGGATGCGGTAGAAGGTGAGGGGCAAACGGTGGAGCCCTCTTGCTCGGAATATTCTCCGCTCACTCTCTGAACTACTGACTGAGCCCTGCAGCAAGGAGAGTGGAGTGAACAAGGGAAGGCGTTGCCTGGGCTGGCTGGGGACACGAAGAACAGTACTCTCAACAGTATCTCACACACACAAATGCCTTTTACCACAGGCCTGGCCTTGTGTGAGTCACCAGGCCAAGGATTTTGAGACTGGCTTCTCTCTGCATTGTTGCTCAGTGGGGCCCAGACCTGGCAGTGAATGAGCCAGCACGCACTGGCAGTTTAAAATGTCACGACTTTTCCTGCTGGCTAAGGGACGAGAGGCAAAAGCTTGCGACGTGAACTTTAATCGAGTAATTGAACATCACGCTATCTTCAGGCTATGGGTGAATTTGCTTTGTCAGTGAGCAGCTTCCCCTTACAGAGTATGAACATATAGAACATAGAACGCTACAGCACAAACAGGCCCTTCGGCCCACAAGTTGCGCCAACCCTATCCATACCCACCAGGCCTATCTATAACCCCCAATCCCATTAGATCCCATATACTCATCCAGAAGTCTTTTAAAAGACCCCAGCGAGTTCGCCTCCACCACCACCAACAGCAGCCGATTCCATTCACTCACCACCCTCTGAGTGAAAAACTTACCCCTAACATCTCCTCTGTACTTTCCTCCCCGCACCTTAAACCTGTGTCCTCTCGTAGCGACCATTTCAGCCCGGGGAAATAGCCTCCGAGAATCCACCCTATCTATTCCTTTCAACATCTTATAAACCTCTATCAGGTGGCCTCTCAACCTTCGTCTCTCCAGGGAGAAGAGTCCCAGCTCCCTCAACCTATCTTCATAAGGCATGCCTCCCAATCCAGGCAACATCCTTGTAAATCTCCTCTGCACCCTCTCAATAGCTTCCACATCCTTCCTGTAGTGAGGTGACCAGAACTGCGCACAGTACTCCAAGTGGGGTCTGACAAGGGTCTTATAAAGTTGCAGCATTACCTCCCGACTCCTAGACTCAATCCCTCGATTAGTGGAGGCCAGTACCCGCTCAATAGCTTCCACATCCTTCCTGTAGTTTCACCTCCACCTTTCTGTTCAGGTGCCACGCCACCCGTTACTGGGATATATTCCACTGCTCCTTCACCCAAATTCTCTCCCAAACATTCCCGAGTCAAATCGCTGCGGTCTCTTCCTCAGGCTAACTGGGAGTCAGGGTGATAAGGTCTCTGATTGGTGACAGGCCTGATCACATGACTTCAACAGATAACGTTGCATTTAACATAAGAACATAAGAAATAGGAGCAGGAGTAGGCCATCTGGCCCTTCGAGCCTGCCCCGCCATTCAATAAGATCATGGCTGATCTGTCGTGGCTCAGTTCCACATTCCCGCCCTCTCCCCATAACCCTTAATCTCCTCTCTTATCAAAAACCCATCAACCCGCGTCTTAAAAATATTTAGCGAGGCAGCCTCCACCACTTCAACGGGCAGAGAATTCCAGAGATTCACCACCCTTTGAGTGAAGAAGTTCCTCCTCAACTCCGTTCTAAACTGCCCCCCCTTTATCTTGAGGCTGTGCCCCCTAGTCCTACTGTCCTTTCTGAGCGGGAAGAGTCTCTCCACCTCTATCCTATCCATCCCATTCATCATCTTATACGTCTCAATGAGATCTCCCCTCATTCTTCTAAACTCTAACGAGTACAAGCCTAGTTTATTCAGCCTCTCCTCATAGTTCAACCCCCTCAACTCCGGTATCAGCCTAGTAAACCTCCTCTGCACTCCCTCCAAGGCCAAAATATCCTTGCGTAAGTACGGCGCCCAAAATTGCACACAGTACTCCAGCTGCGGCCTCTACCTTGTCAAGTTGGGTCCCCATGTGTCAACTAAATAGTAATTTTGTGTGTGTGTGTGTGTGTGTGTGTGTGTGTGTGTGTGTGTGTGTGTGTGTGTGTGTGTGTGTGTGTGTGTGTGTGTGTGTGTGTGTGTGTGTGTGTGTGTGTGTGTGTGTGTGTGTGTGTGTGGGCATTAGGGGTCGTCACTTGAAACCCCCCATGAATATTGTAGTTGTCAGGTTTGGAGGTGTTTGCTTGTTTTGTGTAACTTGATAAATAGATGTTAAAGTGTGTTAAGATGGGCTCCAGTTGTATCCTTCAGCGCTGGCATTCTGGAACGTAACATGACGGCAGAGAACGGTGAAGGTTGGAGACCAGGGGAAAATCTGTTATGGAACAGGAATATTCATGAACGTGGTGGAAAATGGCTGAGAGCAAACGGAAACCGGTGGGGGTTTGATCATCGGACAATATTCCCAAAGTCTGAAGCAGATGTCCAGTGGTAGAGTGAGTTGGATTTGGGAATGCAAGCCTCATTCCTAAGAAAGGGGATATAAATACCTGAGATTGACATTGCCATAGAAACCCTACAGTGCAGAAAGAGGCCATTCGGCCCATCGAGTCTGCACTGAACACAATCCTATCCCCATATCCCTACATATTATACCCACCAATCCCTCTAACCTACACATCCCTGGACACTAAGGGGCAATTTCTTAGCACGGCCAATCAACCTAACCCGCACATTGTTGGACTGTGGGAGGAAACCGGAGGAAACCCACGCAGACACGAGGAGAATGTGCAAACTCCACACAGACAGTGACCCGAGCCGGGAATCGAACCTGGGGCCCGTGAAACAGCAGCGCTAACCCACCGTGCTACCGTGCCGCCCTCAGAGAAATTAGTCAGAGAAATTGGATCGGAAGTATTTTTTTGTGAGCTGGATGTCCGATAGTGAGGCAAGTTTGGAATTTCTGTTCAAGTTGCTGGGTAACGTTTACAATCTGTGAGGCACGGTCGGACTATCACAGATTGCAAAATCAGACACTCGTTCGTTGAGGACTATTGATTTAGATTCGAAATTCGATTTGGGGAGCAGACAAATGAATTAGGAGCAGGAAGAGGCCGCCTGGTCCCTCCAGCTTGTTCTGTTGTTCACTAAGATCGTGGTTGATCGCCTCAATCCCACATTTATAGCAGTTTCTCAACCCACGGAGAGTGACTGACCCGGATGGGCACTCAGATCCTACACGGATCAGCTGGTGGAGATATTCTCAAACATCTCCAACCTCTCTTTACAACAGTCTGAGGCCCCTATCTGCTTCAGAAAGACCATCATCCCGGTATCTAAGAAAAACCAAGCAGCGAGCCTTAATAACTGTCGACCAGAGGCTCTGACTTCTATCGTTATGAAGTGCTCTGAAAGGTTAGCCATGGCACAAATCAATCCCAGCCTCCCGGACTAGCTGGACCCACTATGGCACGGTAGCACAGAGGGTTAGCACTGCTGCTTCACAGCTCCTGGGTTCGATTCCTGGCTCGGGTCACTGTCTGTGTGGAGTTTGCACATTCTCCTCGTGTCTGCGTGGGTTTCCTCCGGGTGCTCCGGTTTCCTCCCACAGTCCAAAGATGTGCGGGTTAGGTTGATTGGCCGTGCTAAATTGCCCCTTAGCATCCTGAGATGTGAAGGTTAGAGGGATTAGTGGGTATAATATGTAGGGATATGGGGATAGGGTCTGGGTGGGATTGTGGTTGGTGCAGACTCGAAGGGTCTGGTTCTGCACTGTAGGGTTCGATGTACAGTTCGCCTGTCACAGCGACAGGTCCACAGCAGACGCCATCTCCCTGGCCCTGCACTCAACCCTGGAACTCCTAGATAACAAGGACACTTATGTCAGGCTCCTAGTCATAGACTACAGCTCAACTTTTAGATGCCGAGATCAGCAGCAGCCTATCCTGGTCCCTCCACACTGACACTATAGTTAAGAAATTCCACCAATGGTCTACTTTCTCAGGGGACTAAGGAAATTTGGCTGCAACTGTCACCAATTTTTACAGATGCAGTGTAGGAAGCGTTCTTTCTGGTTGTATCACAGCTTGGTATGGGCTCCTGCTCTGCCCAAGACCACAAGAGACTACAGAGGGCTGTGACTGAAACCCAATCCATCAGGCAAACCATCCTCCCATCCATTGACTCTGTCTACACTTCCTGCTGCCTCTGATACTGGAGTTGAGGGGATTGAGCTAGGAGGAGAGGCTGAAGAAACTAAGCTTGTACTCGTTAGAGTTTAGAAGAATGAGGGGAGATCTCATTGAGACGTATAAGATGATGAATGGGATGGATAGGATAGAGGTGGAGAGACTCTTCCCGCTCAGAAAGGACAGTAGGACTAGGGGGCACAGCCTCAAGATAAAGGGGGGGCGGTTTAGAACGGAGTTGAGGAGGAACTTCTTCACTCAAAGGGTGGTGAATCTCTGGAATTCTCTGCCCGTTGAAGTGGTGGAGGCTGCCTCGCTAAATATTTTTAAGACGCGGGTTGATGGGTTTTTGATAAGAGAGGGGATTAAGGGTTATGGGGAGAGGGCGGGAATGTGGAACTGAGCAGCGACAGATCAGCCATGATCTTATTGAATGGCGGGGCAGGCTCGAAGGGCTAGATGGCCGACTCCTGCTCCTATTTCTTATGTTCTTAAGCCAAGACACTGTGCCTTTGCCCACCCAACAGCGATTCCCCAAGTGTAAGACTGCATCCTCGTGGCTCTTAACTGACTATGATGGCATGGGGCTCCGCTCGGGCATCACGAGGGATTGGATCAATGTCCAGTCCATCTGTGACCACGCGATACACCTCGTGCAAGTGTGTTCTCGTTCCCCGGGCAGCGGCCATGACAGTTCTGCTACTCGGAAATCCCAGCTGTCTTAGAGGGATGGCCCCTCGGGGACGAGGGGTACCCGCTCAGGAGGTGAGTGACAATGCCAGTGCCGAGGTCACAAACACCCCAGCGGAGACTCAATGCGACACGCGTGTTGGTGGTTGGACTGTTGAACATAGAACATAGAACATTACAGCGCAGAACAGGCCCTTCGGCCCACGATGTTGCACCGACCAGTTACAAAAACAATGACCCACTAACCTAAACCAATCCCTTTTCGTCCATAAACCTGTCCGCCTGAACCAGCTTGGGGGTGAGGTCGGGGAGGTGGGGGGTGCTGCCCTACAATACAGCCCCCAGAGAGTTCCCCGCATTATTGTGCACTGCAGAGGGAAGGCAACTGAGATCTGGGGGAGATGGGTGAGTGTCAGGACTCAGACGAGGAGTAGGTTGAGGAAGGAGGTGAGCCTGGTGATGCCAAGAGGAACTGGGTGGTGGACGGCGTCAGAATTGGCCCACAAGCGAGGGGTACGACGAAGAACAGCACAGGAAACAGGCCCTTCGGCCCTCCAAGCCTGCATCGCTCATTGGTCCAACTAGACCATTTGTATCCCTCCACTCCCAGTCTGCTCATGTGGCTATCCAGGTAAGTCTTAAATGATGCCAGTGTGTCCGCCTCTACCACCCTGCCTGGGATGCTCTCCTTGTTTCGAAGAGTAGCAGACGCTGAGATTCCCCCCTACATTTGGGTCTAAGCAATGATGTTGTGCCAGTATTATCTAACCGTGAGCTTGCACGTCTGCGATGAGACAGGGCTGGACTCTGCAGGGAGAATGAGGCTAATTTGCAGTGAGGACACAGCGAGGCTTCTGTCTCTCAGCGATATGTCTGACTCCTGCCCAACAGAGAGCTCTGTACCCCGCCAATCGACCAGTACATCGGGGGGGGGGTTCCTCAAAGCTGGAATGAAAGCGTGCCCCTGCACTGTTGGACACAAAATATTCAGCCGGGGGGGGTTTCACTTTCATCTTACACCCGAGCTGGGCACCCAATCAGCCCCCTTGGCCCCTTCCACTCAGGTGCACAATGCTCCGATCCTGGGG
Source organism: Carcharhinus amblyrhynchos (assembly GCF_965287045.1). Classification (NCBI taxonomy): domain Eukaryota; kingdom Metazoa; phylum Chordata; class Chondrichthyes; order Carcharhiniformes; family Carcharhinidae; genus Carcharhinus; species Carcharhinus amblyrhynchos. Next base: position 43,394,477 of record NC_137348.1, read on the forward strand.
GGCCCCTTGCTCCTGGGGTCCCGGGAAGGGTGGCCAGTGGGGGGTGGGTTTGGAGGTGTAGGGTTGCCTGCCCCAGGGCTTCTTTACTCTGTCCTCAGTGTGGGAGGACAAACCAAAGTAACACAGACAAGTGTGAGGTGTTGCACTTTGGAAGGACAAAGCAAAGTAGAACGTACAGGGTAAATGGCAGGACTCTGAAGAGTGCAGTTGAACAGGGGGATCTGGGAATACAGGTACAGAATTCCCTAAAAGTGACGTCACAGGTGGATAGGGTCGTAAAGAGTGCTTTTGGAACATTGGCCTTTATAAATCGGAGTATTGAGTATAAAAGTTGGAGTGTTATGGTAAGGTTGTATAAGACATTGGTGAGGCTGAATTTAGAGTATTGTGTACAGTTTTGGTCACCTAGTTACAGGAAGGATGTAAATAAGGTTGAAAGAGCGCAGAGAAGGTTCACAAGGATGTTGCTGCAACTTGAGAAGCTGAATTACAGAGAGAGATTGAATAGGTTAGGACTTTATTCCCTGGAGAATGAGGGGAGATTTGATAGAGGTGTATAAGATTTTGATGGGTATAGATAGAGTGAATGCAAGCAGGCTTTTTCCACTGAGGCTAGGGGAGAAAAAAACCAGAGGGTATGGGTTAAGGGTGAAAGGAGAAAAGTTTAAAGGGAATATTAGGGGGGGATTCTTCACGCAGAGAGTGTGGAACGAGCTGCTGGATAAATGCGGGGTCACTTTTAACATTTAAGAAAAACTTGGACAGGTTCATGGATGAGAGGGGTGCGGAGGGATATGGTCTCGGTGCAGGTCAGTGGGACTAGGCAGAAAAATGGTTCGGCACAGACAAAAAGGGCCAAAAGGCCTGTTTCTGTGCTGTAATTTTCTATGGTTCTATGGGAGAGAGGGAACATTCTCAAGAGTCAACAAGAGTTGACTCGCAAGATCTCTACTTAGATACGTGGTCCATGTGATTCATGTTGATATGGCGATATACTTTGAATTAAGCAGAGTACAGAGAAAACCATTGTGATTTTGGGTTACGATTTTCTTAAAATATCACTGAATACAAGGTACAAGAAAGAAACAGTAGCTGGAGGCCAAAGGTCAATACGGTTCACTGTTTCTGAATGCAGATAGGAACTTCCACTCGGATCGAAAAAGACCGATTCTTCAGGGGTTAAAATAAATCTGGAATATTTGTGAAGCGTGTGCTATAGGAAGGATCTCCAGTAATATTCTCACCATCAGGGTCAGTTCTGGGCTTAGAAGTTACCAAGCTAAGAGAGAAAAAGAACAGAAGTAAACCCTCAGGAGCAAAAAATAATTTTGGACTGTTCTGGGAGAACGTCCACTTGAGGGCAGTGGATTATTTACCTGATCATATATTGTTTGTTGTGCTAAAATAAAAAGGATACTTTTTTCTGTGGTTCAAAGTACAAGTTGCCTTCCTTTGATTTGATTTATTATTGTCACATTTATGAACATACAGTGAAAAGTATTGTTTCTTGCACACTATACAGACAAAACATACCGTTCATGGCAGATGGAGCATAATGTTAGCAAGTGTGAGGTTATCCACTTTGGCAGAAATAATAGTAGGAGGGATTATTATTTAAAGGGCGAAAAGCTGCAGCATGCTACGGTGCAGAGGGACCTGGGGGTCCTTGTGCATGAGTCGCAAAAACCCAGTCTGCAGGTGCAGCAGGTGATCAAGAAGGTGAATGGGATGCTGGCCTTTATAGCGAGGGGGATAGAATATAAAAGCAGGGAGGTCTTGCTGCAACTGTACAGGGCACTGCTGAGGCCGCAGCTGGAGTATTGTGTGCAGTTTTGGTCGCCGCACTTGCGCAAGGATATTTTGGCCTTGGAGGGAGTGCAGAGGAGGTTCACCAGGCTGATACCGGAGATGAGGGGGTTGGACTATGAAGAGAGACTAAATAGGCTGGGTCTGTACTCGTTGGAGTTTAGAAGGATGAGGGGGGATGTTATAGAGACGTATAAGATAATGAAAGGGATGGATAGGGTAGAGGTAGAGAGATTCTTCTCGCTCAGAAAGGACAGTAGGACTAGAGGGCACAGCCTCAAGATAAAGAGGGGGCAGTTTAGAACGGAGTTGAGGAGGAACTTCTTCACTCAAAAGGTGGTGAATCTCTGGAATTCTCTGCCTGTTGAAGTGGTGGAGGCTGCCTCGCTAAATATATTTAAGTCACGGGTAGATAGGTTTCTGATAGACAGGGGAATTAAGGGTTATGGGGAGAAAGCAGGAAAGTGGAACTGAGACACGACAGATCAGCCATGATCTTATTGAATGGCGGGGCAGGCTCGAAGGGCTAGATGGCCTACTCCTGCTCCTATTTCTTATGTTCTTAGAGAAGGAAATGAGAGAGTGCAGAATGTAGTGTTACAGTCATAGCTAGGGTGTAGAGAAAGATCAACTTAGTGCAAGGTAAGTCCATTCAAAAGTCTGACAGCAGCAGGGAAGAAGCTGTTCTTGAGTCGGTTGGTACGTGACCTCAGACTTTTGTATCTTTTTCCCAATGGAAGAAGGTGGAAGAGAGAATGTCCGGGGTGTGGGGGGTCCTTAATTATCCCGGCTGCTTTGCCAAGGCAGTGGGAAATGTAGACAGAGTCAATGGATGGGAGGCTGGTTTGCGTGATGGATTGGGCTACATTCACAACCCTTTGTAGTTCCTTGTGGTCTTGGGCAGAGCAGGAGCCCAGACCGAGCTGTGATACAACCAGAAAGAATGCTTTCTATGGTGCATCTGTAAAAGTTGGTGAGAATCGTAGCGGACATGCCAAATTTCCTTAGTCTTCTGAGAAAGTAGAGGCGTTGGTGGGTTTATTTTTATTCTGTGTCCTTTCCCATAGCCAATCTATACTTTATGATATTATGATCACTGTTCACTAAATGTTCCCCGACTGACACTAGAGAGTGCATCCTTGTAACTCCTCTGTAAATGTGTTCCTCGATCTTCCCCATGAGTTGGTGCCCTACACAATCCACCCAACAATGACATCTGTATTGTTTCTTACACAAATCCAGAGAAATCCTGTCCTTAATCCTACTGGGATATCCTTTCGCTAACACCGTACTGTGGTCCCGATTCAACACTGCCACTCCTACTCATTTTCTACCTTCACTAAAAACCCTGTATCCAGGGGAACGTTTAACACCCAGTCCTGACTCCTTTCTGAGCCAAGCCTGTTATCCCCACAACATCATGTTTCCATGTGGGGCGGCACAGCACCACAGTGGGTTAGCATTGCTGCTTCACAGCTCCAGGGTCCTGGGTTCGATTCCCGGCTCGGGTCACTGCCTGTGTGGAGTTTGCACATTCTCCTCGTGTCTGTGTGGGTTTCCTCCGGGTGCTCCGGTTTCCTCCCACAGTCCAAAGATGTGTGGGTTAGGTTGATTGGCCATGCTAAGAAATTGCCTCTTAGTGTCCAGGGATGTGTAGGTTCGAGGGATTAGTGGGTATAATAAGAACATAAGAAGTAGGAGCAGGAGTAGGCCATCTGGCCCTTCGAGCCTGCCCCGCCATTCAATAAGATCATGGCTGATCTGAAGTGGCTCAGTTCCACTTTCCCGCCCTCTCCCCATAACCCTTAATCCCCTCTCTTATCAAAAACCCATCAACCCGCGTCTTAAAAATATTTAGCGAGGCAGCCTCCACCACTTCAACGGGCAGAGAATTCCAGAGATTCACCACCCTTTGAGTGAAGAAGTTCCTCCTCAACTCTGTTCTAAACCGCCCCCCCTTTATCTTGAGGCTGTGCCCCCTAGTCCTGCTGTCCTTTCTGAGCGGGAAGAATCTCTCTACCTCTATCCTATCCATCCCATTCATCATATGTAGGGATATGGAGGTAGGGCCTGGGTGGGATTGTGTTTGGTGCAGACTTAAAAAGAACAACACAGCATAGGAAACAAGCCCAATGAGCCTGTGCCATTTTAACATTACCAGTCCCCCTCTCCACCCATGACCCTTGTCTATGTTATGGCATTCCACATTGAGGGGAGACTAATTTAGGGACAATTTGTTACACCAATCAGCCTAAGAGCACATCTTTGGGGTGTGGGAGGAGACTTGATGGGCTGTAGGGTTCTATGGTTCTATCTGTGCCTGTAGATTATTTGCCTTATCGACCACACTCTGTGTATTCACCTAAATACATAGTAACCCTGCCATTTATTGTGCATTTCCTTACCTTTCTGACCTCCCACTGCCTCTGGATTGAATTCCATTTGCCACATTTTCTGGCTAGTAATCTTCCAGCTGTCATCCCCGTTATTAACCCCTCGGACAATATCTGCACCATCTGTAATCACATCCCTTACTCTTTAGTCTAAATCATTGCTAGATCCTATGCACAGCAAGAGATCTCCAGCTCAGCACAAGACCCCACTACACACAGCCTTCCAGTTATAAATACCCAATAAAGATTACCCTCTACACCCTGCCATTAACCCAATTTCAGATCCAACTCCCCTTGAATCCAATCAGCTTTGAAATTTCTACCGCGTAAGACCTTGTGAAAAGCCCCTGGTGTAAATTCGACGCAAACTTTATCAGGAACCCACCCAACCTCCTCACTAGCTCCTCAAAATCTTTCTAGACCCGATTTATGCCGTCCCTCAGAAATAATTTTTGAAAAATAGCTCCAAACAACTTTTTAAATCCAAATGGCCCAATCTGGAGTCACATTTCAAAGCCTGGGAATCAGCATGCAACTGACTCTGTGTGCTTGCATGCTTGCTTCAGAGCAGAGTGGATGTATAGAACATATAGAACATAGAACATTACAGCGCAGAACAGGCCCTTCGGCCCACGATGTTGCGCCGACCAGTTACAAAAACAATGACCCACTAGCCTATACCAATCCCTTTTCGTCCATAAACCTATCCAGAGATCTCTTAAACGCCCCCAAACTAGACGCATTTACAACTGCAGCAGGCAGGGCATTCCAATCCCTCACCACCCGCTGGGTAAAGAACCTACCCCTGACATCCGTCCTGTAGCTACCCCCCCTTAATTTAAAGCCATGCCCCCTCGTGCTAGCTTTCTCCATCCGAGGAAAAAGGCTATCACTATCCACCCTATCTAAACCTCTAATCATCTTATATGTTTCAATAAGATCCCCTCTTAGCCGCCTTCTTTCCAACGAAAACAACCCTAAATCCCTCAGTCTCTCCTCATAGGACCTCCCCACCATACCAGGCAACATCCTAGTAAACCTCCTCTGCACCCTCTCCAACGCCTCCACATCCTTCTTGTAATGTGGGGACCAGAACTGCACACAATACTCCAAGTGCGGCCGCACCAGAGTTGTGTACAGTTGCAACATTACACTGCGACTCCTAAATTCAATCCCCCTACCAATAAACGCCAAGACACCGTACGCCTTCTTAACAACCTTATCTACTTGATTCCCAACTTTCAGGGATCTATGTACACACACACCTAGATCCCTCTGTTCATCCACACTATTCAAAGGAAATAGGAAACCCATCCAGACATGAGGAGAATGTGCAAACTCCACACAGACAGTGACCCGAACCAGGAATCGAACCCTGGAGCTGTGAAGCAGCAGTGCTAACCCTCTGTGCTACCATGCTGCCCACAAATGGGGCGGTTTAGGTGCATTGGCCGTGCTGAATTAGTGTCCCAGGATGTATAGGTTAGAGGGATTAGCGGGGCAAACATGTGGGGCTACGGGGAAGGGTCTAGGTGGGATTGTGGTCAGTGCAGACCCGATGGGCCGAACGACCTCCTTCTGCACTGTAGGCATCCTATGAATTTGCCCAGCACTGTGGTTAATGTGTGTTCTTGTGTTCGTGCGTGGGTTCATATGTGCTTTTGTGTTTCTGTGAATGCACGCGTGTTTGTATGCATTTGCGTGACCTTGTGTGACTATTCTTCCGTTGACGGCACCTGGTTTCTCTACGCAGTGTAATACAAACCAACAGGTCTGAACAGGAAGGAGGTTCACATCTCCTGAGGCTTTTTATCTGTCCCAAACAAGACCAGATGATCACAGGGACAAATAAAAGTACAGGGACAGGATAGTGATGCCACACACCTTTGTCAAACTCAGACGTAATCTGCTCTGAAGCCAGCACAGTATGCAGCAATACAAGTTCCGTGCCCCTTAATGCCTGGGAGCAAATATCTGTGTTCCAAAGGCCTAGAATGGGATTTGAACTACGCCCAGCATGATGTATTTCTTTCTTGGTAGTTTACAAGTACCAACAAAGGCACACGCATCCTGAAGGGTGAGAGAGCTGGAGGAGAAAGCATTGTATGAGTGTACGGGTAACTATTTATTACTGGTCCTTGCAGAGCACTGTAATCGGGTTAATAAAACATAAGGTGCTTCACAGGAACGGTTGCCAAACCAAATATCACCCCAGGCCACGTAGAGAGATAAAAATCCAGATCTTCTGGTCCGGAATTGCCTGAGTAGTTTCCGATCAGAAATACCTTCCCTGGACCCTACATAAAGGATCTCTTTGAGTTCGAGACTTCAGACAGGTTTGACTTACTTATCCTAGTGATCCAGGAAATATAAAACAGGGGTAAGCCATGTCAAACTCCTGGGTATCTATACCACTGACACTCCCAACTCTCCATTGCAATACTCATCCTCTCTCCGTTCACAATAACATAAGAAATAGGAGCAGGAGTCGGCCATCTAGCCCTTCGAGCCTGCCCCGCCATTCAATAAGATCATGGCTGATCTGTTGTGGCTCAGTTCCACTTTCCTGCCCTCTCCCCATAACCCTTAATCCCCTCTCTTATCAAAAACCCATCAACCCGCGTCTTAAAAATATTTAGCGAGGCAGCCTCCACCACTTCAACGGGCAGAGAATTCCAGAGATTCACCACCCTTTGAGTGAAGAAGTTCCTCCTCAACTCCGTTCTAAACCGCCCCCCGCTTTATCTTGAGGCTGTGCCCCCTAGTCCTACTGTCCTTTCTGAGCAGGAAGAGTCTCTCCACCTCTATCCTATCCATCCCATTCATCATCTTATACGTCTCAATGAGATCTCCCCTCATTCTTCTAAACTCTAACGAGTACAAGCCTAGTTTATTCAGCCTCTCCTCATAGCTCAACCCCCTCAACTCCGGCATCAGCCTAGTAAACCTCCTCTGCACTCCCTCCAAGGCCAAAATATCCTTGCGTAAGTGCGGCGACCAAAACTGCATCCCCGATTCCCACAAGCCCTCTGACCCCCACATCTATCCTTGACCGTCTAAACACCTCACGTTGACCTCTGCCCTGCCCCACCCACCAAGTAACGTCCTCCCCGACCCGATCTGACCTTATCATCTGACCAGCCCTGCCACCTATCTTCATGGCACCGTGCCAACCTGCCAGTCTACTCTCCCGACCCGTTTACTCACTCACCTCACTCACACTCATTCACTAACCACTGCTACGGATGGAGGGGGTGACAAACTGAGCGACTGCCTCTTTCTCGCCACCAGTTTAGAACATAGAACATTACA